>NW_011887678.1:0-685 GCF_000313485.1 Hansenula ciferrii | reverse complement strand
AAAACTTAAACTAACAAAAGAGCTGAAAAGAAGATCATTAGATAAATTCCCATTCACTACAAATATTTTTGAACTATTGAGAAAACAAGAACTAGAAAGTATCAAATCATGGTACCAATTATTTTTCTATTACTGTGGAAACATCAACACCAAAAGAAGACCACTAGGTTTTGTTGAGGCAACCGAACGCAAGATTCATAAAGTGCTTATAGCTAAAAATAAGTTTAGCATCCAACAGCTCTGTAAAAACATTAAAGATATAGAAGGAAATGAAATCACAAATGAATCTTTTAAAGGACTGAACAAAAAATACAGAAAGAAAAAGGAATTACCTGTAACAAGAACAACAACCTACAAATCTGGATATGAATCCCAATCAGAACAAATGAAAAGAGCCAGATATGAAAAATTTTGGAAATTTGTTATTGAAACCAACAAATTAACACCTGGTCTAATTGAAAAACTACATTCGTTCAATTTAGGTCATATAGAACATTATTACTTCTCAAATACAACAAAAAGAAACTGATATGGCTGTGATGCTCAAAAAGAAACTTTATTACATGCATTCGAAAGATGTACCTTCACCAAGGAACTATGGAATGGATTAGGTCTTGGAAGAATTTTATATTCACCTTTTAGTCTTAAAGATCTTACCACTCCAACTGAACATACAACTAATACC
>NW_011887677.1:0-9755 GCF_000313485.1 Hansenula ciferrii | reverse complement strand
AAATGTTATACAATTTAGGCGAATTCAAGATCCAGGGTTATTCGCGAACGGGGTTGATTTTTAGCGGAAAAAATAACACTTCCAAGTTTCGATCATCTTTAGAGTCCAGACTCTTTGACGTTGATAGGATTAAGCTGAAACATAGCTGTTAATATAGAACATACTTGGAGTATTTTCTTGAAGGTTACCTTTATTACCATAGGCAGATTGGAATATTTAAAATTCCTAAGAGAGTGGGCATCAAGAAGGGTGTCTGAACTGGTGTACTTTTTGATTGATCCTATACCATGAATTGATATTTCTGATGTTCTGTGTCAAGAGTATAAGCTCGAATAACCACCTCAATATATACCGCATGTGGTATTACTAATGCTTTATACTTTACAGACCTTTTAATAGAACCAATCAGGTGATTTAATCTCGGCATATACTCGGTGACCATATATTATATATATATATCACTTGTGTCTTTGTGTCACAGAATTGAAAGCATTTGAAGCCGCCGTGAAAAATATATTTAAAAGACACAGTAAATCCATATTATACACTTTTAGTTCCGGATAAGATATCAATAAAGAAACTAGACATACCTTGTCGCTGAATAACATTTATTGGCTATCACACTTGCTTAAAAAGTTTCAAAACAATATTACAACGATGTTACCAACTGTTAATTTCCCCCCATCCAACTCCTCCGATCATAGGGATAACCCAGATATATCAGTCAAATCCAATACATTTGATGAACAAAATAACTCAAAATTACCTTTATCTGCCCCTCAAAGTGTTATAGGCGCTACAGATTACAATCCTAGCTCGTTGAATTTTTCACATTCATTACCAGGTTCATGCAATTTTAAATTGGTCGCTACTACAGGTGTTGTTGTTAAAAAAAAAGATTTACGCTCAACAATTTTAGATGATAGTCAAAGTTCAATCATCAATTTAGAGCAAGACTACGAGAGTGATTCCCATGATATAAATCGAGATTGTTATGACAAAAAATTGGGTTCATCTTCCATCAAGAAAGAAATAATATCAAGTTCATCATTAGAAATTGAACGCTACAATAAATCGACCTTGAATATCTCAAATGTTTCAGGAACTTTGAAAAATGAGACAGATATATTAGAACAACCATTAAACCACCTTAAATTAGAAAATTCTGATCTGGAGAACAACAATGATTTGAGCTATTTGTCAGATTATTTTCATGGTTATCACCATGCAACATGGTACGTATCGAACGCTAAACAAACTGCTAGCTACTTTGTTAATTGTTTTGGATTCGAAGTCATTGCATACAAAGGTTTAGAAACCAAGTCTAAAACTTTAGCTGCTCATGTCGTTAGAAATGGTCACGTTACTTTTGAGTTTGTTTCTCCATTATCTCCTGCTTCCAAATCAGGGGACAAAGAAGAGAACAAAATATTAGCTGAAATCCATGAATTCATCAAAAAGCATGGTGATGCAGTGAAAGATATTTCCTTCAGTGTTACAAATATCGACAGGATTTATGCAAATGCAATAAAACAGAATGCGAGAGGGATCCAAAAGCCAACAACCTACACTGATGAAAACGGTGCAGTTAGAATTGCAATTATCGAAGTATTTGAAGATGTTCGCCATACTTTGATTGATACTTCTCAAGGTTATAAAGGTGATTTCCTCCCAGGATATGAGCCAAAGAATAGTTCAAAAAACAACACAACATCCTTATATTATCCAATAAAATTCGAAAAAATTGATCATTGTGTCCAAAATGAGGACTGGAATAATCTTGATATAGCCTGTGATACATACTCCAAGATTTTTGGATTTCATAGATTTTGGTCTGTTGATGAAAATCAAGTCTCAACGGAATATTCTGCTTTACGCTCAATTGTTATGGCTTCAAAAAATGAAGAAGTGAAAATGCCAATCAATGAACCCGCATTTGGTGTTTGTAAATCTCAAATTGAAGAGTTTATTGAGTTTCATGATGGTTCAGGAGTACAACACATTGCACTTTCAACTTTAAACATCATAGAAACTGTTTCAAACTTAAAGGCTAGAGGTGCTGAGTTCATCAAAGTCCCCCCAGCTTATTATGATAAACTTTCATCAAGACTTGAGAAAGTCGGGTTAAAACTCAATGAACAATTATTTGAATTAAAAAAACTAGGAATTTTGGTTGATTTCGATGAAAAGGGATACTTGTTGCAATTATTCACTAAGCCATTGAGTGATAGACCAACGTTCTTTTTAGAAATAATTCAAAGAAACAATCATAATGGTTTTGGTGCTGGTAATTTTAAGGCTTTGTTTGAGACCATTGAGAGTGAGCAACGACTCCGCGGAACTTTGGAAAAGTAGAGATCGATAAATATATATGCTACATGGATGTAGTGCCACATAGAAGATATATTGGTTTTATAATTTTAGATAGATTGTTGAAATTGAAATTGTTATAATGTTTTGCTATAGTGTTGTAATGTTCAACTGAAGTATGTTGAATACCCGTAACGAAATGTCAGCAAATGAGAATTCGCGAACATGTCACCCGTCACCCGCCACTGACGTATCCTCTTTTTTCGACTGATCAACCTTTACAAATTCTCGATAATAACAATAAACATCAGTCATTCAGATCCTTTAATAAACCGAATTGGAGATTCAAACGGATACGTGAATAAATTGCATTCCTTCTTAACGCAGATTACAAGCTCCCTTTGATTTTGCTGTGCTGTTTGACTGTTTGTTTATTATCTTCTGGTTTTCAATCGTTGCTGTCCTTTTTGTCCGTTAATTGAGAATTAATAACATAATTATACAATAGACTCAAAGATAATTACAAAGATATGCCTAACGCTGGGTAAGTATGAGAAATCATTAGTAGCCATTACATATAATATAGATTACTAACAATTCTGAATTTAGAGGTTCACCGATCACTGTAAAGATTGTTGCAGCTGAATCTTTATATAAAAGGGATGTGTTTCGCAGTCCAGATCCATTTGCTGTTTTAACTGTTGATGGTTCCCAAACTAAATCTACATCAGCTGCAAAGAAGACTTTAAATCCATATTGGAATGAAACATTCCAATTTCAAGCAAATGAAAACTCAATTCTCGTCATTCAAGTATTTGATCAAAAAAAATTTAAAAAGAAAGATCAAGGATTTTTAGGTGTTGTTAATGTTAGAATAGGAGATGTCATAGATCTTAATCTAGCAAATTATGAAGAGACAATAACAAGAGAGTTGAAAAAATCAAATGATAATATTGTTGTTAGTGGAAGATTGATCATTGTTATTTCACATAATGCAAATAGCAGCAACAGACCATCGAGACCTGTATCAACAACGGGTGCTTCAAATGTCCAACAAACTTTACAAACAGGAGCAAATACTTCAAGTACAAATGGTAGCTCAGCACCACCAGCTGCCTCCACAGTAGCAGGTGGTACCTCATCGGCTGCTGCCAATAATGCTAATAGACAATATTCATCATTTGAAGATCAATATGGTAGATTACCACCAGGATGGGAAAGAAGAACTGATAATTTTGGTCGTACTTATTATGTTGATCACAACTCAAGAACAACAACATGGAAAAGACCAACATTAGATCAAAGTGAAAGTGAAAGAGGCCAACAAAGACAAAATTTGACAGATGCTGAACGTAGACAGCATCGTGGAAGAACCTTACCAGATGATAGACCACAATCCCCAGGTGCTCCAAATAATATTACTGTCAATACAACAGGTGGTACCCCAGCTGCAGCTGGTACTTCTGCTGTTTCAATGGCTGCCACAGGTGCTACAACTGCTGGGCTAGGAGAGTTACCACCTGGTTGGGAACAAAGATTCACACCAGAAGGAAGAGCTTATTTTGTTGATCATAACACAAGAACCACTACATGGGTGGATCCAAGAAGACAACAATATATTAGAACTTATGGTGCAAATACCACAGTACAACAGCAGCCAGTTTCACAGTTAGGTCCATTACCAAGTGGATGGGAAATGAGATTAACAAACACTGCAAGAGTTTATTTCGTTGATCATAACACCAAGACAACAACTTGGGATGATCCAAGATTACCATCTTCATTGGATCAAAATGTTCCACAATATAAGAGAGATTTTAGAAGAAAAGTTATATATTTCAGATCACAACCTGCATTAAGAATTTTACCTGGACAGTGCCATATTAAAGTTAGAAGAGATCATATCTTTGAAGATTCTTACCAAGAGATTATGAGACAAACACCAGAAGATTTGAAGAAGAGATTAATGATCAAATTCGACGGTGAAGAAGGTTTAGATTATGGTGGGGTTTCTAGAGAATTCTTCTTTTTATTATCACATGAAATGTTCAACCCATTCTATTGTTTGTTTGAATATTCTGCTCATGATAATTATACATTACAAATAAATCCAAATTCTAACATTAACCCAGAACACTTGAATTATTTCAAATTTATTGGTAGAGTTGTTGGTTTAGGTGTTTTCCATAGAAGATTCTTAGATGCATTCTTTGTTGCTGCATTATACAAGATGATGTTACACAAAAAGGTGATATTACAAGATATGGAAGGTGTTGATGCTGAATTTTACAGATCATTAAAATGGACATTAGAAAATGATATCGATGGAGTGTTGGATTTGACATTTAGTGCAGAAGATGAAAGATTTGGTGAAATAGTCACTATTGATTTGAAAGAAGGTGGTGCGGACATTGAAGTCACAAACGAGAATAAGAAAGAATATGTGGAATTAATTACAGAATGGAGAATTTATAAACGTGTTGAAGAACAATTCAAGGCGTTCATGGATGGATTTAATGAATTGATACCGGAAGATTTAGTCAATGTTTTCGATGAAAGAGAATTAGAATTATTGATTGGTGGTATTGCTGAAATTGACGTTGAAGATTGGAAGAAACATACTGATTACAGAGGTTACCAAGAAACAGATGAAGTTATTCAATGGTTTTGGAAATGTATCTCTGAGTGGGATAATGAACAGAAGGCCAGATTGTTGCAGTTCACAACCGGTACTTCCAGAATTCCTGTCAATGGTTTCAAGGATCTACAAGGTTCTGACGGTCCAAGAAGATTTACCATCGAGAAGGCAGGTGAATCAAATCAATTACCAAAATCACACACATGTTTCAATAGAGTTGATTTACCACCATATACCGATTACGAAGCTATGAAACATAAAATGAGTTTAGCTGTTGAAGAAACTGTTGGGTTCGGTCAAGAGTGATTTTTATGGTTGAATGACAAATGATAAATAAAATTTAGACATATTATAGCAGCTTTATTTTTTTTGTTCACTTATGCATCTATTGTTCTATGACAAAAGAATGAGTATATGAAATTGTTTTTTTCCAGATTTCATAAGTTTTTCTTGTTATCCCTTTTATCCCTTATTTGCTATTTTGGTTTTAATTTCATTTCATTGGTGAATATGGGCCTCGTATCGATAGAATACTGAATATTCTACACCCTGCTCACTTTTTTTATATCATTATACGTTTTTTATTTAACATTTATATTGGCTCGGCAATTATGATTAGTAGTGTAAGCTGGGTGGCTATTATCTGCTATATGATAAAACTATTCTTTATGTATATGATTTTGTTAATTATACGTGCGTTATGATTTGAGTTTTTTAATGAAATATTGTTGGTAGTGTCTAATCGACGTGTGATAAAATTTAGATCTACGATCTGAATTTGTAATCTGAAAACATTGAAATACCCGAAGCCACTACGTAAATTCGAATTTCTAAGTCTTTATACAAAAACTATCATATCTTCTGTTATTGTTAACTATGAATGCTTAAGGGGAAGAGATCAGGGATTAACTGCTTATCATATTGGTTATATTGAGTGGAAAACTACAAGTGCAAAGTGGAAGTTCTTGAAATATGGGAATCAACAATTATACCACTTCAGGAAGTACAACCAGAATTGGAGATGGTATGGAGGGAGAAAGGGATATTATTGAGTCTCAAAATGAGAGAAGCTATCTTTTAAAGAAAGAAACCTCAGATTATGTACATGAAAATAGAGCTCACGAAGGATTTCAAGAGTATCAAGAATTGGGTTTCAACGAGGAAGCACAAAACATTCTTCCACCGGACATAGAAGAGCTACCAAGAGTCGTTAGAGAATCAGTTACTTTTGAAGATGATCCAGAAACTCCAGTATTTACGTTTCGCTACATCTTGTTATCACTGATTTTTGTTCCACCGGGAGCTTTTTTGGACACAATGAATTCATACAGAACTACCTCAGCTGCTTATTCCATATTTTTCGTTCAAGTTGCATCGCATTATTTAGGAAAATGGTTAGCTAATAATCTTCCTGATAAAAGGATAGACTTGAAGATTTTCAACTTTAGGCTCAATCCAGGTCCATGGTCCATTAAAGAGAATGTGCTTGTTACATTGACGGCTGCTAGTGGTGCTACTTCCAACTTAGGCACAACTCCAATATCAATGGCAGAAGTTTATTATAATGATATCACACCACCTTTAGTCGCTCTACTATTCATGTTGTGTATAAACTTGACTGGTTATTCATTTGCTGCTATTGCCAGAAACTTCTTAATTTATGATCCAAAGTTTATTTGGCCAAAAGCTTTGATGCAATCAAACTTATTCAACTCTATGAACAAATCTGACTTGAATCCCAAAAGTGTATCCAAACAAATGAGGATATTTTTTTATGGTATTTTATTTATGACAATTTGGCAGTTTCTTCCTGAATATATCTTTCCAATGACCAGCTCCTTTGCTATTTTATGCTGGCTCGGTCCTAAAGACCCCTTATTGAATTTTTGGGGATCAGGGCTTGGTAAAGGTGTTGGGTTTTTGAATATATCACTAGACTGGTCAAATATTGGCTCCAATGTCATGATCTCTCCATACTGGACTCAAGTTGTTAGCTTTGTTGCATTTGTTATCTCAGCATGGATCCTTATACCATTAGCTAAATGGGGACGTTTATCATCCTTCAAGTTCGGGTTGATGTCAAATAAACTTTTCAAGTCAGATGGTGAAGTTTATCCAACTTTAGACCTTTTGATTCGTGAAGGAAAGCAAGTTTATTTTAATGAAACTGCTTATGAAGTACATGGCCCTTTATATATGGGAGCACAGAAGGCATGGGGAACTTTTTTTTCTTACTCTTCATATGTATCAGCAATTACTTGGCTTTTGCTTTTCGGTAGAAATGATGTCAATGAAGCTTGGAATAAATTCAAGGAAAGATATCAAAATTCAAAAAACTCAGATCAGAGAGAATATATATCTATAAGTGAAACTTACACTGACAAGCTGAACAAAATACAGTCAGTATATCCTGATGTTCCTTTATGGTGGTATGCTAGTCTTTTTTTATTCACATTTTTTGTCTTGCTAACTATTTTTTTGAGTGGTCATATGTTCATCCCATGGTATACATATTTAGTTGCTCTATCGTTTGGGTCACTTATAGTTCTTCCTTTGGGATATCTTTATGCAATATCAAACTTTCAATTAGCAATTGGTTCGTTTAATGAATTAGTCTTTGGCTTGATGATTGAAAGACAGAGAGGAGGGAGACATCCATCATCAGCGGGAACATATGGTGCTATAGCTGGTGATGCCTGGTACCGTGCCCAATACATGTTACAAGATCAGAAGATTGGTCATTATATGCATATGAATCCAAGGCATGTATTTTGGTCTCAATTAATCGGACAATTGTTTGGGGTTCCCTTCAATTATTTTGCTATGAGATGGATACTTGATACCAAAAAAGATTATTTGAAAGGAACATTGAAAGATCCACTGAATCAATGGACTGGACAGAGCTTACAGAGCTATAACACAATGGCTGTCCAATATGTTCTAGTTGGCCCCACAAGAATGTTTTTAACTTCCCATAATAAACCGATCCTACTTGGTTTTGCTTTCGGTATATTAGCACCATTTGTTATCTATCTATTACACAGAAAGTTTCCCAGAGCAAAATTTCATCTCTGGAATATAACAGTGTTTAGCTCAGCAATGTCAGGATTTTATGGTAATATATCAACAGGTTACATTTCACAGATTATTATAGGTACCATTTCAATGTTTTACTTTTTCAGATATAGACATCAAGTTTGGGCAAAATATAATTATCTACTAGCAGCTGCTCTTGACACAGGCTTCAATCTTGCTATTTTGCTGATTTTCTTGTTCTTTAGTGACGGTAGAATGTCACACATGCCCAATTGGTGGGGGAATAATTCAGATTCAGTTGAGAGATGCTTTGCGTAGAGGGTTTTATAACTATATAAATGATCAAAATGATCCATATAAAAGGATAGAAACTAATAATTTTTTAGATGACCAGAAATCATCTACTGCCGTATATCGTGTAGTTATTGCTCGAACACTCTGTAGCTCTTGACCTGGATACTGGATCAAGGCAATTTATTAGAGCTATACGTAATTTTCATTTAGTTTGTTGGAAAGCGGATAATCGCGGCGATGTATAATATATCTATATACAGTGTGTGTTGTAGTTGTAGCTGCAGCCAGAACTACGTAGTAATATTACCCTTTTAATTTGAAGTATATCTATAAAGGTGTCAATGTTTTCAATGGTACTCAAGAAATGATTGAATCTCTTCCAATTTTTCCACAAATTGGATTTTTAGTTAGTGTCACGTGACTACCGCAAATGTCTCCAGACAAACAGCTCGAGAAAAGAATATAAGAAATCCTAAGATAGCTTAGTGGTTAGAACCATAAAAGCGATTTTAGAGCGCCGGAGGCTATGCCGAAATTTTCCGTGATAGTTTAGTGGCTAGAATCACCGTTTGTCGCGATTTTCTCGGTCCGAGATTTCAGACAGTACATGGTAGACCGGGGTTCAATTCCCCGTCGCGGAGGCCTTTTTTTTTGCATTTTCACCAAATTTTGGGAATGGAGTTCGTCAAGGGAACCCCATGAGTCCTTCAGTCTTTCTTCTAATTATAGCCCCAATGATCTTCAATCATAGAAGCAAAGTCAGAATTAGAAGTCCATTTCAAAATCACCAAGTATCAGATGTATCTTTTGCTGATGATGTAAATCTATTGATTAACAATAGAAAAGAACTAAACTCAGCTTTGAAAAATTTCAAAGATTATGAAGAAATTTCCAACATGAAAATAAACTTGAAAAAAAGCAACTTGATTCTTATAAAGGAACAATGTGATTATGAAGATGAATACGAGGATTGTCCATTAAACGTTATTAAAATGAAGTTTGCAAAAGATATAAAGTTTCTAGGTATGCCATTTAATGGTGAGAGTAACTGGGAAGAAACTTTAAGAAAATTCAAAGACAACTATGGTTTCCATTATTGACAAATGTGCCACTTAATACAAGAGTTAAAATGATGAACACTTATATTATGTCACAAATCTATGGTCGTGATCAACACCAACCACTTTCAGAAGAAGAGATAAACAAATTAGATAATATGATACAAGGTACACATTTCAAAAATGTCTGCAGCACAAAAACTTTAAAAGTATCAGAAGAATATGGTGGATTTGGTCTAATGGACTTACACATCCAAGTTGAAGGTAAAAGAGCTAAAAGAATTTACGAAATCATCATTGGAAATAATATGTATGATATTCATATCAAGGAAAGCTTACAATGGTTAGCAATCTGTGTTACAACAATGCTTGAAAGAGGTAAAGAAAATCTTGAAAATATTCAATGGTGGAATTACACC
>NW_011887676.1:0-3512 GCF_000313485.1 Hansenula ciferrii | reverse complement strand
AAACTAGTTGTGATTTTCTTGTTTCTTTAAAAGAACTGGTTTTCCTGCTTCTATGGTTGTCTGTCACGTGATCAAAGCGCAAAATTTCATTCATTTCATTCATTTCGTTCAACATTAACTTTACATTTTCAAATTCCATTTGATATGTTTCCCGGTGCTTTATCTGAATTTGAGCATTACTGCACAATATACAATATTGTACTTAAAGTTTAACTTTTTCAGTTATATCTCGTGAACTTGGTTGGGGAAGCATGCGTATATGCGTATACCGTATACCCCATTGAACATGGACGTTGGAACTTGACGTACAATAATCGGTAACCATTTGCAATCGAGGTTATTACTCGGTGTGTAGTAGATCTCTTTGAATGTTTACATGCCGTTATATGTAATATATATATATATATTGTATAGTTGCTTATAAATCATGATACATGTAGTATTTGTGGATAAATGATGAATAAAATATCTTAATGTAAGTTAATTACTTGTATAAGTAACTGATTTGCCCTATCAATAAATGATCTATGACTAAATAATAGGAGCTGGATGATATTCTTGCTTTGTAATAACGGATGATAGTAAATAGTAAACTACAATAAATAATCCACATCTTTATAGGTTTGTTGAACAATTCATTTTAATACAGTATACTTCACATGGTAAGTATTGCTTGATTTTCTTTAATTTTAGCTGGTCCGAAAAGAGACCTTTGACTGAAAAAATTATTTATATTGTTTACTCTAGATGTTAGATTCAATTTTAGGTAAAATTCACCAAAAGAGATTAGTGTTAAGGGGTAACAGAATGAAGGTGAAATAATCAGTATTAGATGGGTAAATTGAAAATCAATATGGTCCTATTAATGAGTTCTTAAATTATCATTACTCTCATTAAAAATTTTAATCTGAATCTCAAGATTTTTATCTAGTTAGAACATTGGTAGGTGGGTTTTATCTTGGTATTATTTTTATATTGACTTTCAATCGACAATTAATAGAGTTAAATATTATGTGATCTCACAAACCTTTTAGCTTTGAAAACTTTCATTTGAATAAGTATTATAATTTCAAGATCGCCATATATTACTACCTGTCTTTTGAATTGCAATGTACTCTTCTCTATAGGTATTTGCTCTCATTGACTGTAGTATCATGTGTATATAGTTAGATCATAAAGACTAGATATTTTATGCTATATTACAGACAATTGAGCTATACATTATTTTCCCTCTTCCTTTTTTAATATATATGCATCGCCAATTTCTCTATTTTAATCTTCATTTATATGCTTCACTGGTATCTCTAAGGTTTTTGATGGATTTTCTCTCTGAACTCTTATATTGCAAAGCTAAGTACCATCACTCTTTCCTCCCTTCAAAAAATACTTGATGCTACATATTTTACTACCTAAAAGCAAAACATCTTCTAATATTATAGCTCTTGATATGACACTTTACGCTCTCAATAATGTCATATCATTATCTTTGATGCTGATAATCTCATCACCTAGCTATAAAGTTTAAACCTATTGTAATATAGTGCTTAAGCACATACCAGTTTTGATTACATAATCCAAAATTCAAAAACAGCTTCTAAAATTACAACAAAACCGTAAAATAACATGATGAAAAGTACCATAATAGCCTATAAATTTTTCTTCATTCACTAACACTAATTTCAAATGATTTAAATCACTTTTAAAAAATAAAAAAATTTATTCCAGAAAAAACTGGATCTTTAAAATTTTTTGGACACTCTAAAACTATAGTTGCAAAAACATCAAAAATTCAAATTTCGAATTTTAGCAAATAAAGACATGAGCTTTAAATCCACTATGCTCTAATGGCTTATAGTGTATTATTTGTATATTGGACAATGATATATATGATGGTATTGATGGTTATAGGTTTTGCCTATATAAATTATAACCGAATATAGCCGACAAGATAGTGTATTTACCAGATGGCATAATCGATAAGAATTATGCAAATATAAAAGTAGGCTTACAATGCAAATTACATTATAAATTAGCAACACTTGAGACAATAAATATGATTAGAATATCTAGTTCAACTATGATTCAAGAAAGTATTTACCATATCCGTGTAGATTAACTTAGAGAGTATTCAACAGCTAGATATATATGATGTGACTTTAAGAATGGGAACTTTATTGTACTATATAAATAAACGTCAGTATTCCCATGAATATGTTGACTATAATCTGTTTAAAAGGTTAAGTTGTTGGAGTACCTAAATATTACCAACCATGGCTTGCCCAACAAACCACTTCAATAAAGCTGTCATCAATAACGAAGGTTATATTCCTACTAGACGTGATAGACGTCATAATGATTCAGCTCCTATTCCAACTTCATCAAATGCTCCAAATACTGATGGTATTAACCCTGTTGGTAATATGTATGTTTACCGAAATTTAAGAAAATGAATATAGCTGGGGGCACCAACATCCATTCAATTCTACTTTGGCTCGCGGTTCTAATAAAAGACCTCTAGCTCCTTCTCCATCATCCAATATTAGACCTCAAGTACCTGCTGTTAATAGACCGAAAAATTTCATAAGATTTTTGATTCTGCAGCATAGAAATGAATCGGTGATGGTGATTCAATTGATGTCAATTTGATGAGAAACTTTAAGCTTGTCACTAGTTCAAATGTTCAAATTACATTGAAGAAATCAAATGAAAAAATTAATTATAAATTTTCATTATACTAGATCAATATTTGAAATTCTTTGATTTAATTAGAAAATCAGCTTTACCAACCTCTACAGGACCAACTATAACCAGAAAAAAACATTAAGCATATAAGAAAGATAAGAAACTAGTCGATATGAGGGAAAAATCTGAAGTTGTTCCGCTAGTTGCTGACTCTTTTGAACTAGAAGCTTCGAGAGACTCTCAAGATCCTAGTGGGTAGTTTGATAATTAGGATGCTTGGAAAATTACGGAATTTGGTTTTCACTGATAAAAGTATTGTTCTAGAGGAGGAAATGTAAAAGGCAATTGGACATGTCCATAGAGATATTGTTAGTGCTGGGTTATTGTGTCATTGTACTTGGGCACATGTGATGCTCTAAAGCGTTTTTATGTAAGTAGAAATTGTGGTATAAGAGTCTGAAGTAACTTACCCACTAATACAGAAGTGCAATAAATTAGTTGAACTAGTATATTAAGTCGATAGTGATACAGCTATTTGTACTATATTGTACGATGAATACTAAATATACGCATGCTTTCCTAACCGAAAAACAGACGACGATCAGGTACCTACGATAACCGCGATACTTAGAGTTTTACAACCTAAAATCTTGAAGTTTATATTCGGCTAAGGGATTCTCGAATACGACCGCAAATTTATAGCAGCTATATTAGTAACTGAAGCATTGGAAGAACGAATATACTGATTTTGCGCTTTGATCACGTGACAGACAGACGCAGAACCAGAAATCCCAGTCATTTTTAAGAAACAAGAAAATCACAACTAGCTT
>NW_011887675.1:0-94169 GCF_000313485.1 Hansenula ciferrii | reverse complement strand
GAAAAACCCAAACAATGTCCGAGATCCGACCTCATAGTTAAGAAGCTTAACTATTGTTATGGTCACATGACGTGACCTCGGATTTCGATTTCTGCCTGGTTTTCATAAGTAAACAATAAATAGATTTGAATCAGAACAGGCTGTTAAACCACAAAGAAGTCAAAAGATCGATTGAATTAATCTGAATCATTTGGTCAGATAAACTAGAAAAATAAGACAATATGGCGCTCAAGATTACTCAATTCATAAATTATCAAGGTTTGAAAGAAGATTTCTATAGTAAGAACTTCAGGTAAGTGTCACTTTTTGCTTTAACCCTTTGCTGGTATGTTTTTATGGGGGAATTGATAACTAACTAATATTTTGATAGTGTTTACGGTCAATGGTATGTGTTTTTGTACATTTGAATAATAGATTTTGCTGATGAAAAGGTTACTAACACTATGATAGGAATGGTATCTTGTGTATCATTTTATGTATTGCATTGGGTATTGCCAATATCTTTCATTTCAATATTGTGATTTTGTTTTCAATTATTTGCATGTATGTATTGATATTATAATGATGTTTATGTGGATATTTTACTAACAGTGGTTTCATAGTGTTCAAGGTTTAGTCTTGATCTTTGTTGAAATTCCATTCCTGTTGAAAATCTGTCCATTAAGTGAAAATTTCAATACTTTTATTAAGAAGTTCAATCAAAATTGGCCAAGAGCTGGTTTCTATTTAGGAATGTCAGTTATTCAATTCCTTTCATTGATTCCACAAGTTACTTCATTGTTAGTCCCAGCTATTTTCTTATTATTTAGTGCCATTTTTTATGCATTCGCAGCTTTTAAGCATCAACAATTTCAAAATAGTTCTGCTGTTATTAGCACAAGTTCTGATAATTTCCCAACAGATGCTGTTGTTAGAGAAATTTTATAGGTTTTTGGAGAGAACAAAGTGTGATTAAAAGGGACAAAAAAAGTTACTATGTATACTATTTATTCAACTGTGAGCGGCTATCGCTTTTGAGCTTCTTGGGTGCATAGCTTGTGGGAAATCAGGATATCAATTCATTCGTCAAAATTCAGCTTACAAATAAAATTATTGTATAATTATCAATATATTGTTTAATTCTTTTTTTTTTGTTAACAAATTATATATAAGTAAATTAAATAATATTGTTAGGATAAGTATAAAGATCTAATCCATTATAATGTTTGAAATTTCCTGAGCCTGCAGGCTTTTATATCTGATAACGGGTACCAAAAAGATCACATCTATAATGAAACAATTCATTTAAACCAACCCCAACTATAACAAAATAACAACTTCAAATCAAAATAAAACAAACGTATGATATATAAAAAAGGAGTGTGAATAAACTTTGAACATGAAAACCAAAATTAACCGAAAAACTCGTTGTAATCGTCTATAATCAACAAAAAATGATTATTCTTATCAATCTCATGAACTTCAATTTATGAAGAACCTTAATTGATAAAATAAATAAGTAGAAACCAAAAGAAAATGTCAATAATGATTAAAATTCATTTTCAATAACTGAAATGGAAGTATTAATCAAGATGCAAACATAAGGAATGAATAGAGAAATAAGTTATAAATCATAACTAAAAGCAAATAAAAGCAAAAAAACATTAATAGCACATAAAAGCAAATGGAAACAAAATAATAATAAATTGCAAAAAACTATAGTTTAAACCAAGTAAAACCAATCCAATATAATAGCAATAATAGCAACAAAATAACACAAAAAATCATAACAAATAAATAGCCAAAACTCAATCAAGATCCAAATAAATAATAATCAAATTGGACGTTGATGAATTTTTCTCAGATGAGCTTTTAAATTATCACCTCTATTAAATCTTTTCCCACAACCTGGTTCATCACAAACATAAGGTTTTTCACTTGAATGAGATCTCATATGTCTTTTAACATGCTCAGGTCTTTGGAAAACTGCAGCACAAAGAGGACAAGCATGAACTTTTTTAGGTTTTTTACCATTAAGTGAATCATTTATATTTGTTGTTGAATTTGATTTTTGAATTTTTTTACGTGGTTGTAAAATATCATAATGTTTAACTTGATATGGATCATTTGGATTTGTTGTTGTATGAGGTTTTTCTGTTGATGATGATGATGAAGATGCAATTGAAGCTAAATTTATTGATGATTGAGATCTTGAAATGTTTGGTTTTGAATCAAATGAAGAACCTAAAATTCCATGGTGATGTTGTTGTTGTGATTGATGACTTTGTTGTTGTTGTTGTTGTTGTTGTTGAACATATGGAATTTTTGGAGTTTGATCAATATTAAATTGATTAATATCAGAATTTAATGGATCGACCAAGAATTTTTGAGGATCTGATGATTGATTTGCTAATTTTGAAGCTAATTTCATAGTTAAATCAGCAGCAGCCATAAATACAGTATCATCATTTTCATCATTTTTTTCATTAGATGAAGATTCTTGATGTTTCATCATTGAATTATTTTGTGGAATTAATCCAGAATTCATCAACATTGAAGGAGAAATTGATTCAAAATTTGATTGAGATCTTTTCTTTTCAATTGATGGTGTTGCTAATGGTGTTGTTGCAGGTGAACCTTGATGAGGTGATAAGAAAGCTGGAGGTGTATAAAATGGATTTGTACCACTATTATTTGATAAACCACCTGCACTTTGTGAACCACTTTGATTTTGTAAAGCAAAATTAGCTGGTGATTTTATATTATTTAAAGAATTTGATGGATTTATAGTCACTATAGAAGCAGCTCCGTTTGCATCTAATGATAATCTTGATCTTGTTCTTCTATGTCTTGGACGTCTTGAAGCTGTAGTTGGAGTAACACCACCGCCTGTTTTTAGGGCAATTGGTGAAGTTATTGAACCATTTGTAAAAGTCAAATTATTCAAATTATTTGCTGAACCACTAGCTGTTAATTGGGCAGGTGTTTGATAAATTGAAGGTAATGGAGTAACAGAAAATGAAGGACGTCTATTTGGACGACGTGGAGTAACTGCGGAATTATGTTGGAAAGAAATTGGTGATGCAATAGAATTATCTGATACTGAAGATGAAATTAATGATGATGTTAATAATGGAACTGAATCATAAGAGCTTAAAGTATTTGTTGAAGTAGATTCAGGAATTTGATTTATACTATTATTAGAATGACTATTTGGTAAAAATTCCATTGGTGGGTATAAATTTGATTGTATTGATGAAGAATTTGGATTATGTTGGAAAGAATGCATCAAAGGCCCCTGTTGATGTTGTTGCTGCTGCTGCTGCTGTTGTTGATGATGATGAGTTGGAATTGGTGGTTGTAAAGTGTTATTCCCTTGTTGATGTTGATGTTGATCAAATCTTGGAGGATATTGTAATAAGTGAGAATTTGAATCATTTTGAGAAACTGGTACAATAAAATTTGAAGAATCTTGATTATCATCTGAATATAAAAATTGTTGAGAAATTTCAGGATCCAAATTCATATGACCAGATTTAAAATTTTCATCTTGGAAACTTAAATCATGTTGTAATTGACCATGTTCATTTGATTGTGAATTATCACTATGAAAATAATATGAAGCAGCTTTAACTGGTGATTCATTCATCATATTTTGATATTGAGACAACCCCAAAGGCTGATGCAAATGAGAAGGTGAGCTCATCATCTGTATCTTGAGAATAAAATCCTTTAGTGTTGTACTGAATCTTTTTTAAAAATCCTTAAATATAAACCTTTTCTTAATCCTTTAAATTTATGAAAAGTCTTTTAAAAGGTGAAAAAATGGTGCTTTTCCCAATTTGGAAATTACGCGTTTTTTTGGTGATTGTGAGCTGAGGATAAAACGCTTGTGGGATGATTGAATTGATGGTGAGAAACAACAATGTATCAATGGGAAATCTTTCTATCTGAGGTATGGAATGTATTCCTTGACTCTAGTTATCCTATACTATGAAGTTTCTAAATGTTTGTAGCTAATCTGGAAGTGTTAAAACTTAGCTTTTGATGAAATTTTAGTTATCCGAAGCCTTAAAATAAATGAAATATAGCTGATTGAGAAACTTGAACTTTGTTAAGTTAGCTTTTGATTATTAGGTATAAGCAAGAGTAATTGGTATCTTGAGCACTTGGATGATAGTGACTTTTGATAGTGAGAGTTGTAATGAACTATGTGGAAATGAGGAAGAATAAATTGTTTCTGATAAATTTCCAGACTGCGCATATGATGCTTATGAAAGAAAATCTGGGTAATTTTATAAGAAATAAAAATACGTACATGCGATGGAAAACTGAAGCGCATAAATTAACCAGTAATTTTCAGAAAAAGATGGGCGCATTACTTAAGCACAAAACACGTCCAATTTTCTTAAACATGTTGATCTGAACTAAAGTAACTACGACAGACAAGACACTGAAATCTAATACTACTAGACATTGAAAGACAATATGAGTTGATTAACTTACTATTATACATAGTTCTTAAATACTGGACTGAATAGTGAATGATTATATTGGGGTTTCACATCTGTGTAATATACTAGAATGCCAAAGGTACACTTATTTCACGTCGTAGTAATGGTATTGTGACCCACTCTTTTCTCAATTGTACTCTAAACCATCAATTAATTATAGATATATCATATCCAAATGGTCTCCAGCATTCTAGCCATGATGATCGTATAAGAAATTCTCAAATAAGCCCATTTTGTTCTTTACTCAAACTGGTTTTAATTATTGGCGTTGACCGGTACTTTGATAATTTTTTGGTTGACGCGCTTTTTAAAATTAATTTTATTTTTCACCGTGCATAAAAGTTGAACAGAACAAAGAAACTTAAACTTTGGCAAGAAATACAGTATAAAGTCGTAAATTGTTGGAATAAAAAGCTATATATGACTGCTATTTACCGATTAAATAGAACAAGTCAATCAATTATGATAAATCCCTTTGTAAATACCTTTATCCTTTCTGAATCTCCATCCACCATACTATTCTAATCCCATGATTGTGCATATTTCAATAGATCTGGATTTGCACACCCGCAGTGAAATGACAGCATTTTCAAATTTTTTTGCCAAATTGCAAGCTTCAAAGCGCAACTACGCGGTATACGCCACAGAAGAGCAATACACGCTCCCAAAACGGATACCGGATCACGTGAAGACTCAATTTTTTCGTGTTTTAAAATTGAGGCTGTATTAAAATTAAATTTTTAAATTTTTAATTACGTAAATTTGATATTCACAGTGCTAAAATTTTAGGAAGTTTTACACTGGTTGTTTTAATGTTTTAATTATAGAAACAATTTGATGGTGAAAGTTATCATAATTGGTTGGTTGAAGTTGAGTTTCGGATTCAATTGTTCCAGACCTCTTGATTATAATCATGTACTACACGTCTAATTAATTGACTCTATAAGGAAAGTGTTCATGAAATGCCTCTTGGTGATTGTATTCCTTGTTCAAGCTATGATCTATTGTTAATGTCAAAGAATAAAGTGATTTATTCGGCGTATACTGTTCATTGAACCGAACTTTATCAATCTTGATACAGATTTCAGTATGGATCATAAACTTTCCCTTCAAGGTTAATTAATTAAAGAACTATTATATAAGTTTCGATTCTATTCAATCGGTTAAATTGTACCTGTCGTATTCAAACTCGTTGGTACCTGAATCGGCTCGTGGACGTACAGATATCTCATGAATTTCATTAATTTCCGATAGTGAATCGTGATTAATTTCAACTTGATATATGATTCTATATATATATGTACTTCTAATCACTTATATTTATTGTAGGCGATGCTATGGTTGACGATTGAGGTGATTTCAGTCTTGAAGTTGTTCATATTTGATATCAATCAATATACTTCATGTCTTGATCACTTATAATTCGAGTACTAATAAGTTGAAATAACATGTAGGACCTAAATTATTGTTGATCATTTCATATATACAATTTTTTATTGGATCAATGTCCGACGTAGTGTACTTATAATAGAATTTTGAAGAATAAAACTTGATATGGTTATTGAATCAGTATAGTCAAGGCGTAACGATCCTTTGATGAACAAGTACTTAGTACTTACCTGATATATCAGGATCCAGTTATATATATATATATATACATGCAATTTGTTCAATTATCTGATTAATTGAAAGTTCTAGATCTGGTTCCTGGTTCCTGGCATGATAAGATATAATAATTCTTAAATTTTAATAATATTCAGTAGAACTTGACTGAATCGATCTTAAATTAATTAGCTGCATGAAATCACTGATTTATTTGATCCTTCCAGTATATAACCTTAATATATTACTTATAATTGGTCATGAATAATTATAGATCATATTGTCTAATTATACTACGAAAGCTTTATGTGTTATTTCAAAAATATTGTTATATATGAAATAATCAAGATTTGAAACGTTCAATCTTTCAAATCCCTTATGGAAAATAATTGATTATAAACATTCACAAACTTCAAGACTTTTCATATCATGTATTCTATGCACTAGGTATATAAAATAGATATCATATCCATCATCTTGACTTGATATGATCAAATGTATGAATGACTTTGTCTATTATAATCTAGTTGTATCTGCACTCCATTTACCATTTTGGTAAAATATAGACAACAAAAATTCAGCGATAAAAATAACAACCGGGGAACATCAGCCCAAAACTATTTCCCATTGACATTTTCCGTGTGAATTTATTATCATTAGGATATCTATTTTGCAGTTTAGTGCTTAAATAGTAACTTGATTTCAGTTGAATAGTAAATGTACAAGAAATTATAAAGCTGGTTATCTTTTTTAAAAATTCATGAAATAATTCGACAATTGATAAAGTATTACCTCAGTAATTACATAAGTATCAAGCGCGGGTATATAATAATACATAGAAATAGAATATTTATAATGTTTGGATAGAACATGAATTAATCACAGCACTAGTTGCTTGAGAGTGTTACGATATGATTGAGTTGTGTCGCTTAGCTTTTATGTATACAGTCATGTTGTCTTTTGATTATTCTAGCTAGTAGCAGCTTTGAAATTAAAATTATGCTCTATAACCTAGATCATCATGACGTGTCCATATAATTAACCTCAATCAATCATTTATATGATTTAAAGCTATAATCAAGTTATAAATCAGTAGTCACTACAAACTGAACATGTGCTTCAAAAAGTATTTATCGTATATTAATTAGAGATAACCATGAGTTGGAACGTTCAAATATGAATGAACTTCAAAAAATCATCATATAAACAAATTCACAAACATCAAGTTCTCTAATCCAAATTCACTCCCTATTAGACCATTTGCTTATACCAAGAAATATAAGACTGATGAATACTAAATAGGTTGTTATGAGATTGTCGAAAAGATCAAATACATCTGACATGCAAAAAATTCTATTATGATATAGGTACCGAATTTTCCAAGTTTGAGAAGTCACATTTCCGTTAACGTTAATTTATTAACGTTCTGCTGTTGATATAACTATCAAAAAATTTCCAGTTCCAAAGACTAAAAAGTAATTACAAGTATTTTTGGGCCATATTGCTTTCATTAATAAATTTATCCCCAACTTAGCATATCTTGTGAACCAATATTAATTATAGCCTGTTGGTAGTATTAACTAATATACGTACAAAAAATTAAAGCAGCTGTCGAGCATTATGCAATTAGTTCGCGATGTACCTCTACCTAGCTCTAGGCTGAACGCCACCATGTCTCTGCCTAACTCATTCAGCCTGGAGCAAATGGAACACCTTGCTCCACCTAAGCTTTAAACGGAACCATGCAAACATACACCAGCTCAGCTACGGTCTTCTAAAATTTTAGTAACCTAGGGATTTACGAATAAAAGCAAAATAGGTATATCGTTCTCTAAGAGCAACCTGATTTCCTGATACCATATACAATTGACCAGCTCTACGTAGACAAGAACCACACTAGACTCATTCTCATTTCAGATCTAGTTTGTTTCTTTACATTTTCTTTACATTTTGTCATCACCTGAAAATTCAAATTCTCAGAAAAAGATTTTTTTTTGTTAGGGAATAAATTGCAGAATTCAAAAATTGTGTGAGAAAATTCAAATAATTCGCTAACAAAAAAAAAAAAGCTAAACGCAACCAAAAAAAACCTTTGAATAACAAGTTCAAACAAACTAATTCATTGGCGCTTCATTGGAAAACTTATTATTTCTTTATTTTGAGATCATATATCGAAAGCTCAAGACCATGGGTGAAAAGAAAGTTGTTTATCCAACAGATTTGTTGAATGATTCCAACCAAAATGATGGAATTAGTAATGATCCTACACAACAATCAACTCAATATCAACAACAAATTGAAGAACAAATAAAGCAAAAACATTCACAAATACAGTCTAAAAATGCTGCTAATCTAAGACCAAGTGGTCCACAACCTACAAATTCAAAAATTTTGGAATCAAAAGATTTAAAACCAGTTAAAATTAAGAATTTACAACGTGATAATCAACCAACTCCAACTGATTTAGCTTTATCTTCATTAAAATGTCCTTCACCACCTCCAATCCTAAATAATAGAGTAACTACAGGTCAAAATGTTTCTTCAAATTCAATAAATAATATTATTCATACTGAATTTCAACAAAAAGATTCAAAACAAACAAATTATGATAATAATATTAATCAAACTAATAATGAAGAACAACATATTAATCAACAAAATTCACAATCACAACCACAATTACAACAATCTCAATCTCAATTAGATGGTTTACAACATCCTCAACAAAATAATAATTATCAAGGTTTACAACATCCAAAACCAACTGGAGTTACTATAGATGATCCACATTCAAGATTAATTAATAGTCCAA
The DNA here is from genome assembly GCF_000313485.1 of Hansenula ciferrii. Classification (NCBI taxonomy): domain Eukaryota; kingdom Fungi; phylum Ascomycota; class Saccharomycetes; order Phaffomycetales; family Wickerhamomycetaceae; genus Hansenula; species Hansenula ciferrii. The sequence continues at coordinate 85,262 of NW_011887675.1, read as the reverse complement.
GTACAGCTTCTCTTAAAGGTACTGTTCCAGCTGGTGGTGCTTTTCTTAGAGGTAGAGCTGCTGCTACTGCTGTAGTAGCTGCCGTTGCTGCTCAAACTGCAAGAGATCGTGTGGGGTCTCAAAGTCCAAAAACCAATAGTGCATCATCAACACCTGGTAATGAAATTTTAAGTCAACAATCATCATCAAATCCACCACCAATTTTAGAAAGAGGTCAAAGTGGTAGTATAAGTGGTGGTTCACCTCAAAATGGTCAAGTTTTATATCAACATTATACACCAAGTTCAAGTGTTTTAAGTTCACCAAGTAATGAACATCCTCCAAATAATTCAAATTATGGTAATTATCAACATCAACAAAATTATTTAAAAAGTCCAGATATGCATGCACATTTTTATGTTGAAGATACTATACGTCATGGAGGTGTTAGATCAAGATCAAATAGTGGGAGTGCAAATTATGATCAAAGAAATATAAGAGGTGTTTTAGATGAAGGTAGATCAAATTCAAATCAAGGTTTAACAACTCAAGGTCCATCAACAAATTTCCAATTACCTCAATTAAACAAATCACCTTCATCTTTAAGTCAACCACAACAACAAAATCAACAAAATTCACAACAAATTGGTGGACAAAATCAACAATCTCAACAATCACAACAACAAACACAATCACAACAACCTGGTAATAAAGATGCAAATCAAAATATTGATCCAAGATTACCAGAAGATGATGGTAAATTACATATTTTATTTGGTGCATGTGGTTCAATTGCTTCAAGTAAAATTAAATTAATTGTTAAAAAATTAGAATCAATTTATGGTAAAGATAAAATTTCTGTTCAATTAATTTTAACAAGTGCAGCAGAGCATTTTGTTTCAAGAGATGATTTTAAACCAAATTGTACTATATGGAGAGACAAAGATGAATGGGGTACATGGAAAAATAGAACAGATCCTGTTTTACATATTGAATTACGTCGTTGGGCTGATATTTTAATTGTTGCACCATTAACTGCAAATACTTTATCAAAAATTGGTTTAGGTCTTTGTGATAATTTATTAACAAATGTTATTAGAGCTTGGAATACTCAATTTCCAATTTTATTAGCTCCATCAATGGTTACTTATGCATATAATTCTGCACCAACTAAAAGACATTTAAAAACTATTAAAGAAGAAATGCCATGGATTGAAGTTTTAAAACCAGTTGAAAAAATCATTGGTATTAATGGTGATATTGGCATGGGAGGTATGATGGACTATAATGAAATTGTTGATAAAGTTGTTCATAAATTAGGTGGTTATCCAGATGAAGATGATGATGATGATGACGATGATAATGAAGATGAAGATCTTGGAGATGATAAAGTTAATCTTGATAATGATGATAACGATGATGATGACGACGATGACGATGATGACGACGATGATGATGATGATGATGATGATGACGATAATGACGATGATGATAATGCATTAGATGACGATGATGATGAAGAAGATGATCATACTAATGGTGATTCAACAATAAGGAAACCAGATAGTGAAGAAACAAAAGAAAAAGTTAGTCAATTAACAAAAGGTATAAGGAAAGTCACAGTTGCTGAAGAAGATGCATTAGCAGCTAAACAACAAAGTTAATCATTGTCAAAATATAATTATCAAATCATTATAGAGGTTTGTCAATCATTTTCAATTCAAGATCATCATGGACTCTAGAATTATATATTTAATCAGTAATGCATTAATGGTGAATGGGTAATAAAATTGTAGGGAAAGTAGGGAAAATATCAAATACGAGATATCTGATTATAGATCAAGGCCGTTACCGTTGTACATGTGTGATTCTATAGAAAACACAATGACACATGTTTATTGTATATACCCCCTGAAGCAATAAGCACCCATGACATCCAATAAGATCTAATTGAAAGTAAAGATACAAAGTAATAAAAAGGTGTCAATGAATCTATACACCCCAAGTTTTTCTTAACTGTGTAAAGTCCCCTCTTAGTTAATTATAATCATTGATCTAAACAAAACTATTCGTTGATGATTATAATCACCTCCATAATTTTCATTATCCAATAATATTTAAGCTTATGTCAATGACCCCATAGTTAAGTTGACACTTTGTTAAATTCACCCATAGACACCCATTTTCTTAGTGTGTATTCAATTTGTGGTGGTGCGATGATTGCATGGATTTCTTTTTACTTGGTTAAAACAGCCAATAAAGTTGGGTGTTTTCAAATTGCTTACTTCTGTCAACTGGTATCAAAAAATTGAGAAATTGCGGAAATCGCTTCACAAGACTTCAGCCAGTTAGATCTTTAAGATAACAAATGGTGTAATCATTGTGTAATCAATTGGTAATTGGTAATCCAAAAGTAATCCTTGACTGTCTCTGAGTCTTGCTTTGTTGACAAAGTGGAGGATATATTGGATATTGGTCAGCATGATAAGTGAACTGATTGTTCAATTAGGTATATATAACCCAGTCTCCACCATAACAACATAGACATATATAACAATATTTAACTTATAAAAAGATACAATCAAACATCAAATACTGCTTATTAACATTATACCACTCATAGTCATATTATACTCACTTGTTATTGGCTATTACTTTATATTGGTTATACTGATTACTACTTTCTGACATAATCACCAGCACTGTGGCTTTGAATTTACCCGGACATTCACCAATTTACAAAATCGGCCTTTGAAAAAGAAAATTATTAGTAATTTTAAAGAAAAGAAAAAAATTGGCATAAAGAAAAAAAGTCAAATTAGAAATCAAATTTATACTCATTAATTTATTCAACAACAATTAAAAGGTTTTATTTAAAAAGAATTGAATACGTTCAAGTTTCATAAGGATTCAAGAGAATTCAAGTTCATACAAATATAACATCATAGCTTTTAGATTATTAGCTCATTTTTATCAACAAATTTTCAAAGTTTCATAACATCACAGGTGTGAATTCTACCTGATATTTTAACGCGAGAAAGCAAAAGACAAAAGAGTTCAAAAAAATACAACACAACAACAACACAACAAAAATGTCAACCGTTTTATTAATTTTAAATCATAATTTTGTTGCTTTACCAGAAGCTGAATCAATAATTATAAATAAAAAACAAGAAATAAATTTAAATCATTCATGTGAAAAAATTGATCAATTTTTATTATCAAATATTGTATTGGGTAATGTTGAATTAATACCAAATCATTATGATTTTATTTATTATTTAAATCCAAAAGGTGATACTGATATCGTACCTAATCATCCTGCAATTAAACAATCATTAAAATTATCATCTGCAGTTCCAATCACATTGAAAAAAGAAGGTTCAACCTCATCAACATCAACAACAGGTAAAAAAAAATTATCTGGATTAAAGTTCAAAAGATTAGCTAAAAAACCAATTGAATCAACATCATCAAATACTGTACCATTAGGTGTTCAAATTGAAGAACCAATTACACCAAAATCTCCATCACCATCACCTTCAATTCCAGAATTATCACCAGTTCCAATTGATCAAACTGATAAAAAATTAAGATATTTTAGTGATGATTCTGAATCTGATGATGAATTAATTAATGAAGATGAATTAATTGAATCAAATTTATTGAATACAAGTTCAATTATATGTTTAAGAGAACCATCAAATGAAAATGGACCAAAAAGAAGAAAAGCATGTAAAGATTGTACATGTGGTTTAGCAGAAAAAGAAGCTTTTAGTTTTAATGGTGAAGAAGAATCACCAAAAGAAGTTGAGAAACCAAAAATTCAATTTAGTGCAAAAGAATTAACAGAAATTGATTTTACTGTGGAAGGTAAAACTGGTGGATGTGGTTCATGTTCATTAGGTGATGCATTTAGATGTTCAGGATGTCCATTTTTAGGATTACCGGCTTTTAAACCAGGTCAAGCTATTAATTTAAGTAGTATTGATGATGATTTATAAGTTATTTGAATCTAGGGATTTATTTATATTGTTTATTTTGGTGGTTAGATCTGGATTGAACATGGATGTTTAAACAAGACAACAAAAAAAAAAAGAGATCAGGTCATTTTAGAGGTATTTATAGTATATGCATTTTGTATTTTGTATTTTGGGATTTTTTTTTCTTTGGTTTTCAATAAGACAGTTGTTTATTCAACATTTTGTATAATTATAATTATATTTATTTAATATTGCAAAGATGTAGAACTACAATGATATATATATTCTGATAAAACAACTTCTATTGATGGTATTATAGTGTATATATAATATATAAGATGCTGTATTAAACATCATGACATGTGATGGGATATAATATAATGATAAAAAGATGAAACACCGTCATGATCAACTTATAGAACAGTCATGTTCAACATGATCTATAAAGTTGTAGATGCACAATATGTGAAGAGTAAAAAGTAAAAGTAAAAAGTAAAAAATGTAAATATTAACCAAAATTAAAAAATGTAAATGTAACCTCCCATGAAAAGAATATGTGAAAAACTAAAGATGATATAATGTTGTTGTTGTTGTTGTTGTATAAAAATTTCGTAATAATTCATAAATTTCATGTCATTTTCTTAAAATCCAGCTAATAAAATTATGGTGTTATCTTATCGGACATAATTTCGCCACCATAATAAACAGAAACCCCCTTACTAGAATTCAAAGAAAACAAACAAGATAAAAACCACTCTCAAAGTGGCTCTCAGACTCAGACTTTAGAGACAACGGTTTGTTGGGATTGTAATAATTTAGCATTTCTTTCATGATATTCATTTTTAACTTCTCTATAATGTTCACAATCATGTGCTTCTAAAAGACGATGTGTTGTACAAAATTTCTTAACACAAAACTGACAATCACCAATAATGGAATGTTGATTTGTACATTGTTTATATTGACATAATTTTTTAGATTTCTTTTTTGGTTTTGTAATTTTAGACGGTGTTGTTGATGGTGTAGATTCTTTTAATTCTTGTTGAATTTGAGATTCATTATTAATAGATTCTTGAGATTGTTGTACTGGTTCTTGAGAACTTGCCGGAGCAGGAACTTGTGAAGATGGTTGACTTGTTGTTTGACTCATTGTTATGCTTGCTTTAGTGATTGTACTTTGTATTCTATTCAAAATAAAATTCTTGATGGCAAATTTAAAATATTAAAGTGTGTTATTTTAGAAATGTGGAATTTCTCATTTTTATATGATTTGAGATTTCTCGGTGACATAAACAGAAAATAGAAACTGCGCGAATAATAAAAGAAATGCGTCATAATATAATACGGAAATACAAATTGAACTCAGAGAAGTATATGTATTATGAATCTAGAATATTCTCAGTGAAAATGGGTTCTCTCAAAGTAATCCTAAATGCTTGATTCCTCCATGAACAGCTTCATAAACATCCTTAGCTATGATTGTTGGTGTCACTGGTAACTTATCACCATCTTTATAAACACCAGTCTTGACTAATGCAGTGTTCCAACCATAGTTAAACCCTCCAATGATATCTGAAGCTGGATTATCACCAACCATAAATACTTGTTTAACATGTGATTCAGTAATTTCTTGTCCCAATGCTAAATTTGATGGTTTCAAATGTGTAATTTTATTTAATTCAATTGATCTATTGATTAATATATGATGAGCATAATCATATGCAACTTTTGTTGGTTTACCCAATATGGTTCTATTTAATTCTTTAGCATAAATTTCTTGATAAACTTGTTCAATTATAAATCTTGGTAAACCTTGACCAAATCTTGGTTTAGAATATTCATTTGCCCAAACCCAATCATTATTTGAAAAAATTACTGGTGTTGAAGGATCTTGTTCTAAAATATCAAATATAACTTGTAAATCTGTACCTAAATCTCTTGGATCATTGAAAATCATTATAGTATCAATTTTTTTCTCATCAATACCTGGTATGATTTTACCACTTGATAGCAGTTCTTTATCATTAAAAGGCCAAATTGATGGTATAGTTTTAACATAATCTGCAGGGATAACAACTTCACCAAATCCATATTCTTCAGCAACTTTACGACTTTTATCACCATCACCACCAACAACAAGGACTCGTTGATTCTCTTTATTTGCTAATGTGACTAATGGAGTATGACTTTGAACAATTTGTGATATATCAATATCTAAATCTAATTCTTCACTTAAAAATTCAGCTCTTTGCTTTTCACTAACTCCACCACCATTTGTCATTAATATCCATGCTATGTTTCTATCTTGTAATAATTGTAATGCTTCACGTGCCCCTGGAATAGCTTTTTTACCTTTAACAAGAACACCATCCATACTATAAACATTTTCCTGGTTAGTATCTGTTTCTCGGGCTTCTTTGGGATTCAAGATCTTAATGATAAGAATTATACTTACTCAAAGACAAACCCAGCTTCATGGGCTTGAACTCTCAATGGAATTGAAGAATGAAAAGATCTTGTGATTGGTCTGAGTACCTGTGTTCTGATTGCTCGAGTAAACATTTTGCTTTGGTCTATTGGTTGAGTTTATAGTCTATGAATACGATTGGTTAGTTGGTGAAGTTTTGTTTATTTTGGTTAAAGGGAGAAATTGAGATCGCGAATGTTTCCTTATCAGTGATACTGTGAGTACTACTACAATAGAACAAAGAATATTAGTATATTAAATTATCTATAAATACATGTGTTTATTTTATGCCTTCAAAGTGCTCAAAATATTCCCGATATTTGATTCACCAACTTCAGCACCTTCTTCAACAATCCATCTTTCAGTTAATGGTTTATTAAGCACTTGACATGCATGACCAATAACTAATAAACCTGGAGGTCTTGAACCAATAGCTTCCACTGCATCAACAAGATCTTCTAATCTAGTTCTTGTAACTCTTTGATCTGGACATGAAGATCTTTCCACTATACAAGCTGGGACTTTTGGATCCCATCCTTTTGAAATTAAAGCAGGTACAAGATCTGAAATTCTATGTAATGACATTAAAAAAATTGTTGTTCTTGTTTCAACAAATTCTGGTAAGTTTGGTAAAACTCCACGTCTACCAGTACCTGTACATATCAATACTTGATCTGCAACATCTCTTTGAGTTGCAGTGATGTTTGAATTGACAGTTGATGATAATGCAGATGTTATACCTGGTAATACAATTGGTTTATATCCATGTTTATCAAAAAATAAATATTCTTCACCACCACGTCCAAAAATATATGGATCACCTTGTTTTAATCTAACAACTTTTTTACCTTGTTTAAGTGATTCTAATCCAATATTTAATAATTCTTCTTGTGCAGCTTCTGCATTACCTGGGAATTTACGTGCAATGAATTTTTCAGTTTTGATAGGGATTAAATCTAAAACTTGTTGCGGAACTAATTTATCTGCAAGTATTATATCTGCTGTATTAATTTCTGAAAGAGCACCTAAAGTTAATAATGAAATTGAACCTGGACCTGAACCGACTAATGATATAGTACCCTTTTTGGAAACATCTTGTGTGATTTCTTTTTCAATTACATCTGTTGTTGGTGTATTTGAATCTTGATCTGTTGGGTTTAAACTTTGTTGTTTTGATTGTTGAGTTGATTCTGATCTTGTGGTTGAATTTGATGATTCTGATGGAGTTAATTTTGTTTCAGTTGATGTATGATAAGCAGAAGATAAATCATCAATTGATAATGAAGCTAATTTACTGAATGGATAATATTCAACAACTTGTGATAACCATCTTGATCTTTGTAATTTCTTTTGTGATTCAGTCATATTAAATTCACTAACAAATGTATTTAATTTTGAATTTTGAATTGAATCTTCTTCATGTTCACCAATTTCCATTTCAATTAATTTTTCATAATCTTCTTTATATAATTCTGCTAATTTTAAACGATCTTCTTCTTGAATTCTTGTTCTTAATTCACCAACAGTTTCACAAACTTTACCTAAATTTTTGGTAAATTTGATACAATTTCTCTTTTAATTCTATTTGCTAATTTACATCCTTTACCTGAAGTAGTTAACCCTAATTGGAAATCACCATCTTGATAAGTTGATAATAATGTGAATGTAGAGAATTCTGGTGAATCAGTTGTATTAATGGGTATTCTATAAATTTGACATTTTTCAAAAATTTGTTCTTTTAATATAGATTTTGATGAAGGTAAATTAACAAATAATTTATCCACAATATTACCAACTTTTGATCTACCTAAAGTTAATAAATCAGTTTCAATATTAAATTGTCTTTCAATTAATGGGATTTTTTTATCTTGTATCAAATATTTTAAATTTGTGGGTATGCTTTGATTTGAATCATTTGTGATGATTATTGGATGTGCTTCATTGGCCAATGTAGATTGAACTCTTGTATAAGTAAGACCGGATACACCAACAAAGAGATGAACTTCGTCCTTGGAGTTGAGTGATGCTAACATTATTTGATTATTATGATCTCAATAAACAATCAAATAAAATAACAAAGAAACTAAACAATTTAAATACAAATCAATATATTTAATACCCACTGATAATAAAATATTTCATTATCAGCCAAAGTCACGTGCGATTCTGTGGCTAGTAAACCGCATTCAAAGCCCGCAAAGCCCGTGATTATCTAAGTGAAAAGTCACGTTTTCGGTCACCTGACAATCTTTTTCATAAGGTGATAATAAAATTTTTGACATATTTTAATATTATACATCAGGCTATTATTCATCGTTTAATTCTTTTGTTGAAATTAGAACTTTGTTACTCATCAAAAGTATACTCGAGGAACTACATCATGGCTAAAAGAACATTGGGCTTGGGTAAAGCTGCTAAACAAAGAAAGAAACAAAAATCTGAAACTCCAGAAGTTGATAATAAAATTAATAAAAAAAATGAAGCTGAAGAAGATTCAAATATCCCACAACCAAAATCTAATGAAATCACTGTGGAATTAACTGAAGAAGTTGATGCTGATGATGAATTAGCACAATTGAAAGGTCTATGGAATACATTCATCAACTCTGAAAGAGATAATGAATTAGTTATAAATGGTATTGTTCATGAATGTGATCGTTTATTAAGAAATCAAAAAGATGATAATAAATTACCTGCAGAATTCCATTCTATTTATGCTATTTCCCTAAGTGAATTAGCTGTTTTCCATACAGATGATGAAACTGATGGGAAAACTATAAAAGATTATTTTGAAGCTGCTTTAGAAAGAATTGAATTAGGTCAAGAAACTTATCCAAATTCTATTGAATTAAAATTTGCTAAAAGTCGTATCTTAATAAGTAGAATCCCATTAGAATATATTTCTAAATTAGATTTACAATCTGAAGATAAATTAAATTTAACCAAAATCTTGGATGAAGCTTTGAAAAATTATGAAGAAGCTGAAACTATTGTTAAAGAATCTAAAAAATTTGAATTATTAGATATAAATACTTTTGAAATCTTGAAAGCTTTAGATGATTTATTAGATATTGTACAAAATTTTGGTAAAGAAGATATTGCAGAAGGTTTAGATTCAGATGCTGAAGAAGATGAAGAAGATCAAGAAATTAAATTATCCAAAAAACATCCATTATATAAATTACGTAACAAACATGATGAATATTTTAAATGGTTAATTAAACATGGTGAAACATTTGGATTAAATATAATTTCAAAATTTGAAGAATTGAAAACCAAGAATGAAAAAGAATTAAAACTTTCAGAATTACAAAAATTAGAATTTTTTAAATCTACATTTCAAGAAATTGGGAAATTATTTTTACAAGCTTCAGAAAAACCATCACAAATATTTACCACTATAACTTATGATTCAGAAGTTGAAGATGACTTGGTTATTGAAGGTTATTCAGCAAAAGATGCACAACAAGAAGCTATTGAATATACCAAAAAGGCAATCACTTATTTAGAAAAAGCTGAAGATGAAGAAGAACCACAAACTTGGGTTGATGTTGCCGAAGCTATCATTGGTTTAGGTAATCTTTATGATTATGAAAGTAAAGAACAAGAATCAAATTATGAAATTGCAGAAAAAAAATTAAGAAGAGCTAATAATGCAACCAATGGTAAATACCAAAAAATCTTGGATAACTTATTAAACGATGAATAGATATAAACTTATAATATAGTATATATTACTATTTAATAATAAAAATATATAGATGATGATGAATGAAGTTGATATAAAATTTTAAATTTTGACGTAGTTTATTATGATGTTTCCCTAACCGTGTTGATTATTTTGATCAAAATTGAAAAAAACGTCAATTATAATTTTGAACACGAAAGGAGAAGTATTATAAAGACGACTCAAAACAAACGATCATTATTAAAACACAAGATGAGTAAAACAATTAGAGTTGCCAGTGATGATATATGGAAGAATAGAGTGGACAAAGTTGTGAGTATAGGCCCTTTTCAATGCTTTTAATGAGATCAAAAAGAAATACAAGCTAACAAACAATATTGGTAGAATTCTGAATTATTTACATTAACTTATGGTTCAGTAGTAGCACAATTAGTACGTGACTATTCAGGAGACTATTTTAAGGTCAATCAACAACTAGAGAGAATGGGATATAGTATAGGGATAAGGCTTATAGAAGATTTTTTAGCTAAAACAGGTACAGGACGTTGTGTATCTTTTAAAGAAACTGCTGAAGTTATTTCAAAAATTGGATTTAAAATTTTCCTTAATATTATACCAACTATAACGAATTGGACTAGTGACGGTAAAACTTTTAGTTTAATAATAGAAGAAAATCCATTAGCTGAATTTGTTGAATTACCAGATGATGGGAAATCAAATAAAGAATTATGGTATTCAAATGTTCTTGTTGGTGTTTTAAAAGGTGCTTTAGAAATGGTTCAATTAGATGTTGATGTTTTTTTTGTTAGTGATGTATTAAGAGGTGATGCTACAACTGAATTGAGATTAAAATTAAACAAAATATTGAAAGATGAAATCCCAGCTGGTGAAGATTGAAAAAGGGGATATTTTTCATGTTGTACTGTATAGATGTACATCATTATATTATGAGTTTTAGGTTTTTTTTTTTGGTTTGAGGTCTTACCTGTATTAATGTTTTGATAAAGTGACACATATACATTGGAACTTTTTGAGCTATTCAACCTGATTTTTGTCTACCTTCTTAGTAGCTACATTATTATGTGTATCAATTGTCTAACAGATATGCTTTCTAACTGTTATATGATGTCTGAAAATCAGCATATAGTTTTTATATTACCCATTTTTTTTTATTTTTAGATAAGGTAGGTACTGATACAGTTTGAGTAACCCTTACTGTTTCAAATCGATTGTATTTGTAAATCAGTCATTTTGGGTTATGCTGGCTATAAAGGAATTATACACTCATATGGATCAATATATAAAGTGGTTAGACGATCACAATATCCCTGATCATATTGATAAAGTGTCCCTGGCGATAAATAGTACTTTTGACGTTCACAAAAATTGAATATGTTTTATGCTATAAAAATTTCTGGTCAGATACACTACAAATGACATTTAGATCTGGAGTCTGGAGGCATCAGCTATATAATCTCAGTGTGTTCTAGACATAACAGATTCATCTGATTGATAATTATTTAATTAATTAACCGCGGAACACTATACGTGATGTCTTAAATGGGATAAACTTGTGATTCTTCTTGTTTCAAAGTTCAACATGTTAATTGAAAGAACTCTTAGGAACAAATCATTTAAACTTTAGCAAGCGATAATAAGCTGTAGATACTTTAATACTGGTTTATTTTATTGTATACGAGGACGTGGAACCTTATCCCGGTAGTTTTTAGTCAAGATTTAGGCGTACACAGACTGTCTATGTTTCTAGTCAGCCTTATTTTTGACGATCCTTTGATGTTAAACATCCCTATATATAATCTTCTCCTTTAGAGGCAGCCAAGGTCTAACAGAATGCAATTGTGATAACAACTTACAACTATAAACTACTTAAATAAAGCAGCTTTCACATATATTAGACTATTGTACGCTCTAACTTCTGATTGAATGAGTGCGTTTTATGGTTGAAGACCCACATCGATAATCAAACAGATCATCAAAGCTCAACCCACTTGATAAATATTTTGACTAGTTCTGAACTATTCGAGATCTGCAATCTGATCTCTTGATAATAAGCAAGATTTGAAGAATCCGAAATCGAGATGGAGTGTAATTCGTATCTTTAAAGTTAAACTTTGTCGCCTTAAGTACAAATTAAAAGGGTATTACTAGGTGCTAGGTACTAGGTAGGCCCCAGCCACAAGTGCTTTAAATATGTGAAGTGCCTCTAAGGTATATATTAAGCTAGTACTATTGTGTAGTGTTTAGGCTTCTCCACAAGCTTGAGCTTTGGAATGCCGAAATTAGTAGATATTTCAACACCATGAACAAGCCTACTGATCTCTGATCTCAATTTAAGCACTTAACATAGCTTATAAACTAGTAAATCATTGATCGATTTAGCTAGGACGAATATTATGTAGCCCCTCTTAAAATCATCTTGGTAATTTAACACCTGGAGCATTCTTTGCAAATGCCAGCATGCACGCTAATAATAATCATCGACCGTATACCGATTCGTTACGAAAATTCCCATTTATGTTTTGCGTAAACCACTGCCCTAAGTTACTCTAAATATGCCTTAAGTTACTCAAAAATTGCCATTTGAATAAAATTATATAGTACTACGTGCTACACTATATTATATGGAGCTTATGTTAAACCCGCGTGTGCATGAGAAGTTTACACGTCGCTCATTAATTAAACTTAAGATTAAGTTGTACATAGCGGTTGTATTGAGCAGCTAGGATCGTATATACTCTATCACAGCCTTCCTTTAACGCCCATCACAAAGCTCAAATCCACTATATATTGATTATTTTGAAACTTGGAGGTGAGATCGAATCAGTCATAAATTCTCAGAGCTAGACGTGTGTATCATAATATATTGTTTCAGCCTAAAACACAACTGTTGATCGAACTAAGTCAAAGCCAATCACCAAGTACTTTGAAATTCTGTCCATAATTTGAGCCAACTTTCACACCACTGGCTTTAAATTGTGTTCATAAAACTGTATATTGTTTCATGGTGATACATATTGACTCTTGAGTGTAGATACATATACCTAGTCTACGTATACCCACAATCTCATTCAGATGCTACATCAATTTACTTCTAAAGCACATGCATGTTTCCGATGGGATCGGTATATTAGCATTATTAAGTGACCATTTTGTAGTTTTATTAGCTTAAGCTGCTTATAATTTCGAAGAGCTTGGGCATGAGCTTGTTAACGTACTAACATACAGCTTAATATAGTTTATTATAGAATAGTATTGGATTTATGAACTCTTCTATAAAAGACTTGATTAATCAAGGCATATTAGAGTTTAATGCTAAAAGCAGCTATAACGTTCAACGGTTCAACTTGGGAAAATTTATATTAAGTAATTATAAGCTAGGCGACCTAACTGCAAGATCATTAAATCAAGTATTCCTACAACACAATTATAACACTTTTTGCATATATATGATCAGAGTTCTAGTAAGAGTGCAAAAACTTCCCCCAAACGTTTACATCATCTCAAAAATCAATCAAAATTAGTACTACATGTATCAACGGTTATATAACTAACTAACACGATGTACATATACGACAGTGCCAGCATAAGGCATATCAATGTGATAAATGTTTCAATTATAAGTTTTGACGAGTTGATTTGAATTGAAGCGTGTGATATATGGACGTCTGTATAACGTACGTATACTGAACAATATATATGTTTACTATTTCCTGATCCAATTTAGCCCCAAATGAGATAGCGCAACGTCGTGACTCGTATGTTATTCGAAGTTTAGCTATATAGTAGATCTAATATAGATAAAATAGACTAAGCTATATACTACTAGACGTATATATAACTGAATCCTGATTAAATACGATTGTATTAAGGCTTCAAAATTATATTGCATGGTGATCGTAAGCTGTCCTGATCGTAGAGTACCTTGATATTATAGTATCATAGACTAAAATATTATAGAACACCGGCTCCGTTAGTAGTAGTTACAAGCGCTACTGCCTTACAACTGCTATACATGTCATGATGTTATATTCAATTCGATCTGATCTGGCCGTCTTGACTCTTCAGTCAAACCTCTATTATCATGATCTCGAATCTCAATAACTATATGCATAAGCTCCTAGCTAATTTAAGATCAGCTCAACGATAGAATTATTGGAAGCGTTGTTCGAGTATAGCACTCCATGCTTTAGCTGAGATACTTAAGGATCTCCTGATCTGATTACTTATACAGCATAAGCATTCTGGACTGTATTTATACGTATTTAGTGTTAAAAGTGCTAGTTGAAAGTGAGGCTAAAATTTGAAAGGTCTTTGCAGATCCCTGTCAAACACGCAAGTAACATGGCAACTGAAGTAGGAGGACGAAGACGTGTACCCTAAGGCTATATGGTATTTACTTTTGACTACTGCCCTTGAAAATTGAGAGCAAGAAATACTAAGTCATCTGGATTAACCCATACAAATATATTGCGATCAGTTATAATCAATTTAATCTAGTAATTTATACAATTAGTACTTTAACTGGGCCCAATAGAAATTAGTTCACCAATATCCTTTTAATTCCGGATTGACCTATTCACGCGGGTATAATTATACTATAATGGTTTAAGCGAGATACAGCGCATTTATGAGCTAATTGTATATGACTTGACACCCAGTATCAATGAATCAATAAATTAACTTACTACCTAGATAATATCCTTATACTCTACCCAAACAAAGCTATAATTAATTCAACCAGATTATCAGGTTTTGATATTTCAGGTTGTCCAGGGACCCAAGTACCGAACCCCCTTTATCATTAATCTTACATATGAAATTAGCTCCAGACTAGATATGTAGTACTATACGTCGTTTGAAGTCTAGGCTGGAGCTACTGATCCTAAAACTATATCACTAGTACACTATTATATTACTAGAATATGGTAGTATACTCTGCCGGTATAAACATGAAATTTCAGAATCTATTATACCCACATGGAATTGGCTGCTGGATTTCTTCTGTTATAGTCACTCTTAGCTGCTGATTAAGCTCTAAGAAGTTGTCTGAACTATATCTGGTACTTATCAAGTTTATATTAGACAAGGCTGTGAGTCTACCACGACGTAATTGTCAATTTCAGACGTATTACTTGTTATACAACTATAGCTGATGTGTCAAATTGACATTGCTAAACTCCATGTACGTACCAAGTCAAAATCTGGTTTATGAGATTCAAAGTTGAAGTACTTATATCTTGAAATTGGCCATATTTGAGCAAATATTATGTGCATGATTTAGTTGGAGTTAATCTTTAAAGAGCAGAAATCTTGGTTAGAGTTATAGCAAGTCAGTCTTAGTCGACCAGCTGGTCCCCGTATACTTACTTATATTAACTTGCAACTGTATTTACGACTGGTAAAATTAGATCATATTGGTGTCGCTAGCAACTAGTTATTAGTCCATTTATGAAAAACTATAATTGGACAGGATGTTAAGCTAATCAATTAAAGACATGTGTGACTAGCTTAGACAACCTAAATCTAGCTGGTAGGTTAATTATCATGAAGGAATCCTAATATATATTCATTAAATCATCCATTTCGGGTCAAAGCGTGCTTTTAACCAAATTGGTATACTGAGTATCAAAGACGTAATAGATCTCGCTTTGATAATCTACAGCTTGTACTTCAATTTAAAATATATGTGTAACAAAATGATGTCTGAGATAAACAAGGGACCATTTACGTCTGTAAATCGATGTTCATTAAGTGACATTGAGATCTTCAAATATCATATACTATATTTACGCGTCTATATATTTCAGCCCTTTATATATAAAAGGAGTTAGTTGTGGCTTGGTTACACTATATACCACCATCAAATACTAGTAGTTTAGATCTTTGGTAAAAAGATAATTTTTATATATTGATCAGCTTCAAATGGTCGGTGTAATTCAATATACCCATATCTGAGAAAATGTTGTATATAGCTTACTTTGTCGACATTAGGCCTAGCATTCATCCTTTTACATATCATCTGTGTATAATTTATCATAAAAACGACGTGATGATCAGCTTACAAGCTCTGAATCTAATTCCGCTCGTACTTTCTAGGTGTACAAGATCAGCTAGTACATATAATTACGAGCAATTTGGTTAATATATCAAGCTCTGGTACGGTTTAATTTTGAAGCTTGATAGCAGCTAAGGCGTTCAAAAATTCTAATAAATAATGTAATGGAGAGCTACATGAATATAAGAGATCTCATATACGTATCTAGATAACTTACATATGTCACAATTTATTAGAGAAGGCGCTTAACATCTTTAATAAACACCTATGCTTATAAGCTATTTTAAACTTGATATAATGATAGGTGCTACGAATATCCATCAGCTAAAGCTAGTGTGAGCGAAAGTTATACACTGTGATCGAAATTTGAATCATGATTCATCAGGAATGACCATAAACCATGATCTCGCTAGCCAGTAAAATTATATACTAGATTCACATGACATGTTAGAATGTTAGAAAAGATTAATAGGAAGAATTCGCTAGTAGATATTAAAGTTGGTCTGTTCAATAATCTTACGATATTATGAATGTAATCAGATTGTGAGAACCATACCTAGCAAGCTGACCTACCTATTTCACAGTGTATCAGAAGATGTCCAAGACACATCTAAATGGTTGACGACCAGAGCTATACTGTACAATTTAGTAAATGATATTGACTCTTGAGCTTCTCTAAATTATACCGCATAATAGTGGAAATTGAGGTACTTTATAATTTCTCTTGAATTGTATGTTTGTAACTCTCAGACACTGCACCCTTAAACACTCCTAAACGAGTTGAGATAATTAATTGATGACCCTTAAACAGTTTCAATCGCAAGATTGGGCACTTATACTCCGCTGTTTTCAAACCAGATGGAACCACAAGTAGAAACGTGAATCAAACTTGAGAGATATAATATTAATAACTTGAGTAAGCATAAACTCTAATCTTGAATCAGAATCTATGTAATTCATGTATCTGATCAACCCATAATATATGAAAATGGCACGCGAAACGTACCACTAATTCAAGTTTTCTGCCCCAGTGTGTAGATTTAGGCTGATTAGAACTAAGTTTAAAACAAAAATCTCCTCCTCCACACGGCTTGCAAGTTGACATTAGGCGAGCACTGAGCAGGTGGCGGTCCCCCTGGGAAGAAAACAATATCCGCCTAATTTTCTTCGAAGATATGGCAAGATGCCCATCGGCTCAGTTTTAAACAATTGCTAGATTCAGTGCTTAAAAAAAAAAAACTGGAAATTCAACTAAAAATCAGATCTGCCTTGACCAGATCCCACCTAACGAAAGATTTCACAAAGTTCAAAGTTGCAAGATGGACGGTTCGAGAACGACATCTGCATATTTCCCACATCCCTAATGCATCCTGCCAGAGAGGGTTTGTTAAAATGTTCAGGTAAGGCCACATTCAAGAATAACTTAAAAGTTATGCATCATGTATCTGAGGTACATCAAGGTGCATTCCCGCAGACTGCAAAAATGTTAAATTTGATGCCTTTCTATGGTGATTCACACTGGTACTTGTCATTAAGGCCACTCTCTGATTCACGACATCGATAAGAAGAGAAAGCTGTACTTATATGCAATTCGGTGTGCATTTGATTTTTAGAAGTATACAGCGCATAAGAGAAGTGAGATTGATTAGCGAACCTATTTTCTTCAAGCTGCAAAATTCTAATCCTAACTTTATTTTGTTTGTATCTAAAAAAAAAAGTTGAAATCAGTTACAAGACAGATTTGAGATTTGGTATAATAAGATGTCGAAATCTCGGTTGTTAATTCTTTGGTTTGTTCTTTAAATCAACTTTGTTATAAAACCGCTGAGACATCCCACATATTTCATCTCAACTTAATCAAGCTCATTTTCAAATTTTTGCTTTGTTTCTTGTTTTAATAAAATACATCAATCTCATCTCTTGTTTGATACCCAGATCCAAGTGCAAGCACTCTCCATCCAAGATACGTTACACATAGAACAAGCTCAAGATCTTCTCATCAACAGTTGGTTCTCTTCTTATAAATTCACACAGTTCCCCCTTCTTCAAATCCCTGTCATAATCACTTATAAGACTCGGATTCAGCATACCATTCACATTCACATTCATATAAAGAAAGTTGTTATTGTGAGTCGCAAATGATCAAGCTAGCTGCTATCACATCTCATAACTCAGACTTAGCATCGTATGCCTCTTCTTATTCCATGGCTGAAAAAAATCTATCTAATCAAAAGACTCAATTGTTAGCTGGTGCAAGTCCAAGTCCAAGTCCTCATCACCAAAACTCCAATGACAGAGCTTCAACCAATAACTCTGATACTGAAGATCAAACAAAGCCAAAGAAGATTCGTTTACCATCAATCTCTTCTATAGCATCTTCTTTACAACATCCAATTTCCCACAATGAAGCTCCAAGACCTCAACTACAAACTACTCCACAACAAACTTCAAATGTTCAGCAAAGTCCGCCTTCATTTACTTACAATCAAAGAGCCCATTCAGACCCTGAATTAAATAAGCTACGTCTTGCTGCTGATATATTTACTAAAGAACAACAAAATCAAGAGCAAAAGAAATCCAATGTTTCTTCTCCAATTGTTCAACACCAACAACCTACATTATATCAAATACCACCACAGCCAATTCCTCAATATCAACAAGTGCCTGCTTATCCACAACAGTTTCATCAACTTCCGCCTCCTCCACAAGGTCCTCAACCAACAGGATTCCCACAACATCATCAATTCCCTCCACAACAACAACCAATTACACCATCTTATTACATTGCTGCTACACATTCTGTTGAGCCATATCCTCATTATACCACTACTCCTCAGCATCATTTACAACATCAAATTAAACCAAAAAGAAATTATACTCGCCGTTTATCCAAGATTCAACAAGAGAATAAGTTGAAACCTCAATTATTTTGTCAACGTTGTGGTATAACTGAAACACCAGAATGGAGAAAAGGACCAAATGGTGCAAGAACTCTTTGTAATGCTTGTGGTTTATTCCATGCTAAGATTTTGAAAAGAGATGGACCAGAAGCTGCTGCAAATGCTATAAATTCTAATAAAATTATCAAAAAGAATCATTTCAAAAGAAGAAGTTCTGTTAATGATACACAGTTATTGCATACATATCAACACCATCAGCAAGCTATTCCAAATCAAATTCCAACTCATCAACCTCATCCAGCTTCTATCCCATTTGGTCATCCACAACAAGTTCAATTATTACCACCACCAAACCAAATTTTCCATCAACAACCAGGTCCTGCTCCAATTTCTCAACAATTACCACCTCATCCTCATCAACATCAACAACTCACACCAAACCAACCACCTCAAAGAGTCATCTCTCTACCACCAGGTGCTCAACCAATAATGAATCCACAAGGTATCGCAACAGGATTCATCTCACACCCAAGCTCTGGTGCTCCAACTCCTGTTCAACAAATTCCACATCACCATCCTCAACAACATTTACAACCAACATCTCAACAACAGCAACAACAAAATGGTGTTATATTATCACCAATCTCACCACCAGTTCACGAACAAAATCGTTGAGCATGTTCAAATTATTTATATGGGTATTTTATTTTTATATCATGATATTATGAGTAAGGTTATATGTATTATTCTAGTTCATTGGAAAGGCAAAAATAATTGGGAATTCAATTAATATATACAGTTATATATAATCTGATATATTTGTTGGATTCATTGTGCATTATATTTCATTATTAATTTTCTATAAATTTCTTTGTTGAGTGCAATTAAAGTACTTGAAAGATTGTTTTATATTGGTTTTAGTTCTTTTTTATATATTATCATATTATCATATTGTAATTTAAGTTTGTTTATAGGTTTTTGGGTTAAATAGAAGAATATATCGTTATATACATATGTTGAAGATTAATATAAAGAGATTTCTTGTAGTTCATTCAGGAATACTTTTGTGAGTCTTGGGAATTGTCATATATAAGTATCAACTTACAAGCTTGACTACATGACGGCCATAATAGATAAATAATCATGTGTATCTTAATAAATAATAGGGTACGTAAGTTGTAACCAAAAAATAAATAAATAAATAAATAATAAATAGAATTAATAAATAGACATATAGCTTACTCTTCAGCTGTTTCACGGTCTCTAGCAGCCTTCAACTCCTTCAATTCATCCATTTCCTTGACTCTTCTTTGAAAATCCAAATATTGACACTGCTCATAATCATGTCTTAACTGTGTACATTTCCATGGAAGAAAATAAGTTTCACGGCGACATTTCTCTAGAGGTATCCAAAGAGCAGCACATCTATCACGCCATGCTAATGGAATTTTAGCTTCTCTCATCTCTTCGTGAGATACTTATACCTTTTTGTTAGTCAAAGATCTATGGGGTAAATTTTAAGGGATGAACAATAATAAACTCACATAATTGTGGTAGCTCTTTGACAGCCATATTTCAGATATATGTATTCTATTTTATTATGAATTGTCTTGTGATAGAATTCAAAGAATGTTACCCAAATCTGATGAATTTGTTTCGATTACTTGGAAGTTTACCATCAAAACTACCCCCAAAGTAAATTGACCTTCAAATTTCGATTTTTGTTGATTATACAATTGGTGTCTGGATGTAAAATACAATTGTGCTGACATTTTCAACTGGTCAAATTAGACTTGATGAATTCTGAACCTTTGGGGATTACATTTGAGAAAGATATTAAAACAATGGATCAATCACCAGTTGGTATTCTCACAACCTTTTTCAAAATCATATGAGGGATTCTGCATCTGGAAATTCCATGTGAGCGAAGTCTTGATTATACGAACTACTCAGAAATTGGATTGTTATTTTTTAAGTTCAGCGTTACTTTAAAAAGCTGCTACTTCAGAAGTTAGTCGTTCATGATGCAATATAACCACGGCTACTCAAGTTATAATTCAAACAATTTAATGAATATCAGATGATGTTTCTGTATGAAATGAAGAGCTAACATCTTATCATTCCCCTTTTATCGGGTAATTCTGGAGTTTCAGCTCGCTTCACTTAGCCTTGGCTCTTGAGTATACCTGATGGATCCACAGAAGTTTCAGCGGACATCAATATTGTCTGTTTTTGGTGAAAAATGAACAATATTGAACCTTCTAGAATGCTAATAGAAAGGCATAGAAGCGCATTTATATATTATAATCCGCTTAACTGCGCTTGTTTTGTTTGTTGTTCATATCTGGTGTATTCAAAAGTTCTAAAACCGTTTGAACTTTGTACAATCTAGAAAAAAGAAAATATGAAGATCAAAATGGGGACCACTATGTTATTAGAGATAATATATATCCTGGAACATCTATATTACATTACTATATATATGGCTTTTGAAGTTTATCTATCTTTTGGGATGTGGTATAGTCTTGAAAAATTGCATAAGATGCTCAAAAGGACGTTTAACATGAAATGACTTTATGTAATTAATATCGTATTCAATTAGCTCATATAATAGAATTCTTAACGAACCTCATGGAACAGCAAATTTACTATAGAGTTGGGGTTCCAACTTCCATGCATATGATAAATCCATTCATGAACAATATATACTGATTATCAACGAAGATACTATCAAAGTGAGAACTGTAAATCTTTATTCATTTTCAACTTTATGTTACATGGTGTAATTGTCTGAGAAGATGAAACTGAAATCTGGATTATTCGTTCTATAGATCTCATTATTGTGATTCACTTGATTCGTGATTATATCCTCTTCGGTCTACCTGATCAGTTGGGAACTGTTGTATTAACTATTATACTTAGTCCTATAATTAATATTTGCTCAACCACATATTTAACGGGCAGACTTATATCACGATGAAACCAGGTACTGAGCTATAAAGAGAGGTATACATTCAGCTGGTATGGTATTCATTGTTCACTAGACAGTGGACACTGGACACAACGTCACTGCTTCCATTAAAATATATAATGCTTACTCCACTTCTTATCTCATGTTCGGCTTATGATCTCTATAATTTAATACTGCAAAGTGTCTTAAAATATTAAAGTGGTACGATTTTTACTTAAGCTCATATTACAAATATTGAAAAGTCTTTATGTATTAAGCAGTGAGTACTGAGCACTGAGAACTGAACAGCTTATAGAAACTACCAGACATCGTTCATGTATAGAAGCTATCTGTCAAGACGGAGCCCGGTATGTTTCATAAATGATAGGTCCCCATATCCTAATATATGCGTATAAACATTGTTTGTACCGTAGTATGTTTTGTATATGTGTTAGTGAATAGAGAACGTTTGATTGTTCGACCACATTGGTTCCAAGGTACGTTTGTGTAACAACTACAATTAATTTTTCGTTCTGACCTTCATCTAGATATTCCACGTACTTTTTCCAAAGCGCTGTACACAAATAAGAATGTTATACTATGGCGTTAAAGTAAGCGTTATATGATCAAAAATTATCAAAATAGATCTCTGAACTTTGAAGCTTGAACAATATATAGTTTTTAACTGCAGTTTCAAGTTTTTCTTTACTGCTGAATAATGAACTCACATTTCCCTTGCTCAGGTTTAGATATAATTTTTGATCTGATAGATACGAGTGGTGAAACAATAGAAAGTTCTATGATCTATAATTATCACATTTCTTTTGTGAGGAATTGCTCAATTTTTTCTCATCTAGTTTCTATTAATTAAGTTTAAACTATATACAGGTGTTCAAAATATGATAAATTTCACGTATTGAACAATCAAATTGACTTAACCATAATTGATCGTGCCCATGTTTATAATCCAAGGTTTAGAGCATGATGTTTATAGTTAAAACTAAATGGGCAATATAGCAAATTGCAATATATCATGTCTAGCTTTGAAACTAGTAGCAGGTCTTGTATGTTACAGTATTGCAGTTTGAGAGAGAACGATCTTCAACCTGTGGCAGTTACATTAACGTTATTTAACTTGTAATATTATCCCTGTACTTGAATCACTCAATTATTCTATATGGTGAGTCGTGACGTCTAATTCTATGAAGTTTCACCCAGGTTCTCTAGAAGTTCAGAAAACAGTTTTATTCATCAAAAGAACATTCACTATGTCTTAGAACTTACAGCGCGCGTGTTCCACTTCTGAGACACTAGATGTGTGATTATTCCCTGATCAAGATTAGAAGCAAGTTACAAAACTTGCAACTTGCACTTTCATTTCGTTGTACAGCTGACGTAGGTACTTCATGTTGAGGTTCGGTTAGAGCTTAGATTTCATGAGAATGGCTATATTTAATAAATCTTCGATGTTTGAGAAGTATAATCATAATTCTAGGAAAAGAAACGTAATTGAAATATATATAGATACTTCAAATTATCAATATGACATGCCGCATGTCCAATATTTTATTATCCGCTTGGAAAGTTTACGAATATGTGTACGTCCTTTTCCCAAGCTGCTGATATATCTGATAACTTTTACTGTTAAACTGAAAAGTGGTCAAGAAAACTTATATAATCGACTATATATTACAGGTAGTTAACTTGTTACATGTGTAATGTCATGTTTAAACGGTCAAAATATTGAATTACTATATTTACTTGATCTAGATCTAGCGGACCTTTGATCTTGAAATAAAGTTTTTGTGCATATAACGTTCGGAGAATTCCGCTGAAGCTAAATCAACATTTAATCCGTACTTAACTAAAGGTAAATTTAATGATGAGTTGAGTATTGACTATACGTTCGATTGATCATATCTTCAGCTTGATGGTAGTATTGTTCTGGTGTATACTAGACGATATATTGTAGGCACTTTTGTATCTATATGGGTTCAGCTCGGGGTTTAAACAGATAGATAATTAGTACTGAGATCTCAAAATCAACACTACACAAGCTTCTTTACAATACTTTTGAGACACGGGCGCCTCAGGTCCCAAAAAGGTCAATAGTACTGTTCAGTTGCAACTTGCTTATACTACTACTCATGATGGTCGGGTGCAGTATGCGCACTACGTCGTACTGTTGTTTTACAAATATACTAGCCTTTGGTGGTCATCAAGACAGTACATACTCGTCAATTTGGCTGAGGGAACTTCTGAGCCATGTATAATATATTGCAGCATCAAGTAATTATTGATTTTAATCTGCTGAAAACAACCAGTATTGTGCATCTTAACAGCCAAAAAAACTACTCTACCCATGTATAATCTATAACACAAAGTTCATCATTGGCTAACATCGCACTGCATTATTGTTTATTGAGCCGTTTGTGTCAACTTTTGCGCGCTTTCCTAAAATGATAGTAGACAGGAAAAAATTTCATGCAATTTCCAACACTTTCAAATCTATACGTATGCAACAAATTGTTGATGAAAAGAGTTATAAGTTATAACTTGTAAGATTCAGCATTTCGCTACTTTGAAGTACATTCGGCGTTTTTTACTCTCACGGCGAACTTCATCATGATTCATGATCTGAGACTGTGACCCTTGGTTAAGAATTACAAATTACAATATAGCTGCTGCACTGTACTACACAATACGCGCGCGTAATATTGTGAGGTGAGAAAACAAGAAACTTTAACATATACATATCACGCTAAGATCTATTGGCATGTAATCATTTGTAATTATTGAGGTCACACGTCAAACCACATTCGTAAAAAATTGGCGCTTTACTATGTGAAATCGATTCAGTATATAAGGCCGTTGGTCTTTGAGGTACCCTGAAGCTAAAATATACGGACTTATTATAGATATATACCAGCTACGTATAATAGAAAGACGTTAAGAATGGAAAGGTATATAGGCATTGAAAATATGGTCAAGCAAATCATCATATTTAAGACACTGATCTTGCGTTCAAGTTTACTCCGGTATCAAGTATTTCAACAGATCCAAGATCCCACCCCCACTGTGTTTTTCGGAATCTGAATCACTAAAGCATATTCACTGTGATCACTGTTCAGTATCAATTAGTAGTGCTTGTCAAAAAGGTACATATTACAGGGTCAATAAAAAAAAGTTGGTTGTTTAATGTGCGACAGCTTATAATACTTAAAGTAAATCAACTCCACAAACTTCAGAAGTTGAGGTCCCTAGTTAAACAGCTTAACCTTGCATTCGGTCGCCATTAAAACACCATATATTTCTAACATATCAGTTGATACCTCTTCAAAGTTGCTGCTATACTAAACTATTATTCATGAATCTTCTTAGTTTTAACTGCTACAACTCACATAAGAAATAACATTCACAAGTTACAACATTATCTTCCGCCAGCTTTACCAATCTGTTTTTGGAACAATTAATCAAGCGTATACGTCAACTAACTAATTTGGTCCGTAATCAAATCGTCATTTTGTCGATCATCTATCATAATTAATCTTCGAAAGTTAATTCATTTAACCACACACTATCCATATTAACAGCTAAATGACTTTCAAAGCTTCTAACAACGTGGCTTGAAGTATTGATGTACAAGAACTGAAACAGGAGCTGACTCAACACTTCTACTAGATGGATAAAATCACTAGCTCGGGACATTAATGATATTTTCTAGAGGGCGCTAGAAGGCCATATGATGTTGATACATTTCACAATCGGTATTATATATAGTCTTTACTGCAATTCGTACTGCTAGTGCTGTTTGCTGTTATTGAGTAGACATAATATACTTCATGGATTTTCATAATATATGCCAATTGCAACAAGATCCTATTGTGCATGACTATATATATGCTCTATATTCACAAGGCACAAACAATTTGACTGCAAATTTATAATACGCCTTAATATTATTGATCATTAACACAACTTGTGATCGTATAATTAATTCATATTGGAAGTACTTGGGACCCCATGGGCCAAAACGGCTTCAATTTGAACATAATATTGATCCTTCAGAATGTGCATACAGAAATTAATTATAATACGAATGTCACCTCTTGCTCCAAATCATTCAGGCGTTATTTATTGACTGCTGATAATATGGTAAGATACATTTATAAAGGCTTTTTTTTCAACATGGCCTATATAAGAAAATGTTGACAATTTAGAATCCCGGATCGTCCCTCCCTAATACTACCTATTCAGAACATCGGGATTCGGGAATCGGTATGTATATCGGACCGATGCGTACCCACTAACTCGAGCATGTATGTAGTTATAAGTTACTAGTTACTAGGTATATACTATATACTATACCAATTAATAAAGTCCGAAAAACTTACTTACCAAGTTATGTGAATCTTTGATGTACTGATACATCTTTTATAATTAACAAATATATGTGCTTGAACTGAGATCAAATCATTAAATATATATAGATCATGCAGGCATTGCTATATATACTTATTATACCGACCGACAAGCTGCAATGCTGTAC
Organism: Hansenula ciferrii; assembly: GCF_000313485.1. Classification (NCBI taxonomy): domain Eukaryota; kingdom Fungi; phylum Ascomycota; class Saccharomycetes; order Phaffomycetales; family Wickerhamomycetaceae; genus Hansenula; species Hansenula ciferrii. The sequence goes on along the minus strand of NW_011887675.1, from coordinate 58,670 downwards.
CAATATACATTAATGGACTCAGCTACATTATATTATTGACTCTAGGAAATATATTATAGGCTTTATATTTTCAAAAGAATGATTCTAGATCAAACAATTGATTTATATCATAAGCTTTTCAAGTTTTTTACTGTCTCATATAACTTATATTAACTAATTCAAAAATTCAATTAACCGATCAGTCAGTTTATGCTTAATTCAAAGCTGTTCCAACTTCCAAGTTCAAACTTGAAAGTTAGCAGGGGCACGAGACAATTATATACATATACTTGTATGCCGTAAATCAGGAAGTACTACTATGTGTCCACTGTCTTCTGTTAGATCAACTTCATAAATATTCATGAAGCTTATAAGTTACAATCTGATCCAAATTCTAAAGTCATTACTGTGACCTATTAATACGTAGAAGCTAATTAATATAGTCGAGTAGTTATATTAGCCAGCAGATCCATATTGAACTTTGAGTTCCTCTACATTGGCCTTCGAAAGATGAGCCATATTAAAGTGCCGTATGGAAGCTCTTTAAATAAAACTCTCTGTAGAGAAATATTCTTGACTACATTGAATGTGCGTCGCAAGTTTATAGTATAATTTACATTTAAAATACAAAAAGAGGTACAGGACCAAGATTCAGGTATATTATTCATCAAGCCGGCGGTGATTCAAGGAACTTGTTTTAACGTAGGCGGTAGTTTTATGAAAAAAAATTAGTTGTAATAAATGACGCTAGAGGCTGTTACCGTGTACACGAACATGTATAACAAATGTTTTATAGGTCAGCTGTTTAATTTTCGGTTTCCTCCATGAATGTCATTATAAGTTACTTAATGCTACAACTAGATTTCAACTATTGCCGGCTACGTTTAACATCAATTATATGCAGTACTTCACCTTTTAACTTATTAAAACTTACTATATATATGTACTGTAACATACGCTCAAAATTCGAGCTGCTGGAAGTATCAGAATTCTGCTGTCATATAATTTATATGTTAGGTTATACCAACTTGTTCCTATTTATGTAAGTACTAAACGAGCGATCAAATCGGTAGTTAAATCATGATTTATCAGGACGTTGGAGAGGATCATTCGAGAATCAACTTTCAACTTTCAAGTATATCACACCTACAGCTAAGTGCACTTACACGCATTCAGATAAGCCATGTTTAGTTTAAGTAATTAACTTCAAAACTTGAAAGTTGAAACTAATTTTAAAGTGGAAATTCAATATTCTATGGAATGATAATGATAAGTTATAACATATTGAGCATAATTATATCGCCAAGCTAGCAAGTTATGGTACACAGAGTATAATATAGCTCGTTAACTTAATCAAAGCAATCATATTTGCACCACATATATATAAATCTCATGATTAGCTACGCTATAATTATCGCTTTAACGCAAACACAACTCTTGATCTTCAAAAACGTCAAATTACAAATATCTAATATAGCGTTATAACTTATAAGTCTTGACAGTGGTGTATCTTATACAGTTTGTATAATAAGGCGTCTATTTGACTTGAAGTCTCAAGTGGCGGGTGTAGATTGAAATATGAGAAGTAGTGATATTTGTAATGGAAACTAGCGGACTGTCAATCTCAATATACAAATGTAACGTCCTTTAAGATTTAAAATCAACTTTGTTTTCTATGATCTACCCTTGCCGATATTGATTATTTGGATCATAACCAAGAAATGCACATCATTTCCCCAGAAGAAGTTTTACCCATGAAAATATTCGTTCAAACTTGAAGCCAATATAATTATATATATAAAGATATACCTTTGACTTTTGCCTATACGTTCATTTCTTTTAATGGTAAATTTGGGTGACTTCGTCTCAAACAGCATTATCTATCCCTTGTCAAATGAAGGAGAGTCCCCCTGAGCTAATAATAAAAGCCATGTGTGGCGCCTGGCTCCTGACTGATCTTAACTTTTAATTAGCTGAAATTGACTGGTGCTTACTGCTGGCGGATACACTTTTCGTCAGTCTGCAAAGACTATCTTGTTTTGATGAGCATATATATATATATTGCTGTATATCGAATATTACGAACATCAATGTTAATACTTTCTGCAATTGATGTTCTGCTAACTTCTGATCATTTAGATAACAGCAGTTAGTACACATATCAGTATTATCAGATTGAAACTTGATTGGTAGGAGCGCGCCTGATAGCATATATATAGTAATATATAGTATATTTATAACGTACTAGGTTATACAAGCTCTGAAAACCTAAAATGTTGATTGATTAACATAAGTTTTGACTGTGTGTTCTTCTACCGTGTATTCTGAAGTGATTGATCAGTGGATCATATATTAGGTTTATAATTAATCTACATCTTATCTAGTATAATTATAAAAGCAATATCCCTGTGCGTATCGCGGGTGCTCAACTTCAAAATCAGAGCCAGGAACCTGAGTCCACGAATATCCATCATAAATTAAAATTTCCAAACTTAGCAAATCTTCCATGCGCGCAAATTAGTGCTCAGTTGAAACTTGAGATCAGTACAGTGAAAACTTTAATTGATCAGGATTCAGTATATAAAGAAAAGGTTTATTTATAAGCAAAGTGTGCCTTCAGCATAAACCAGCTATGGTATAATGATTGAAATCCAAGATCGTCTGTTATATGTAGGTATGCGTCTCAGGTTTGATGTAGTACATTTATAATTTATGATCCAATCTGAAAACATGTTCTTCGTGAGATGATCGGTTGTTGGACGTGGAGTTTCAACGTTGAACGCTCTGATCACTTCTAACAAATCGAATATTGAAGATGGTTCCCAAATTCCAATCTCACTGTGGATTTTGAACCGATCAAATGTCAAGACATCAGGCACGTACTACGCACTAGCTTACATCGATCACATGTAATCTGTAATTGCCTGTACCTTCTTTACATACAATTTTGATGATATTTATGTGAGAATGTGATTCAGGAATGCATGTAAGCTTCATTTTCATAGTCCATCTATATAACTTACGAACTTCCACGAGGTATTCTTTTGGATCGCTTGTTCGCTACTTGTGTTGATATAGATGATCGTGACTCTAGACTCCTAGAATCTATACGGTACCAGATAACAAGCTAAGTTGGTCGATTCATAGTATAGCATATATAAACCACATGTTTGATCAATTATTACAGTTTTAATATATTATATTAATCATGATATTGGCAATTGTGAAATACATGAATTCATTATCTTCACATACGTTATTTAGATGTATGGGGGGAAGATCCAAATTACGTGGATCTTGATCTAGATTGGTGCTAAAGTTACTCCTCTTAAATTCAACGATTTCTTCAATTATAGCATCCCTTAATTGATGATGCCTCGACGTTGTGGATTTCATCTCTGTCACCTCGGCATGAAGCACATGGTGATGGTAGATTTTACACTACCTAGTACCTACCGAGCTAGGCAGTTGGCCGCTGAGTCTGAGTCGTCAAGCCTAGATAAAAAACGGTTCCTCCAGTACTGTATAGCTCAGCATCATTAAATAGCAATGTCCAGTACACACGCTGATATTATTTTAGTATCTAGTGTCATTTTATATCATCTAATGTTCACTACGCTGAGTACCACAGTCCACTACACCAGTACTACCTAGAGGCTAGTACCGTCTATGGCAGCCTACTTTTCCTACCTAAAGAATCTGACTAACGTACTTGATGATTCCTATAAATTGGTACTTCTGAATCTTGGAAATATGCAGGCATGTGAATCTCTTTATGCGATGAGCGGCAACTCTAGCGCTCGCATATTACATCGATTGAAAATCTGAGTATATAAGTACTGCGTCTCCAGTTGTACATTTGAGATCTACAATGCGCTTCTTACAGAAGAAAGGTATAAATCGACGATACAGTTGCAACTTGCAGTGCACTCAAATTTTGAAATAAAGTTTTGATCTGAATTTTAGTGGGAGGCCGTACTTAATTGATTAAAACAGCTTAATATATTATACAGTTGTCAAATAAAAAAAGCACTTGAAGCCTTACAAATCACTGGGCCCAATTGAAGGTACGTATACGTTACAATTTGAAAAACGTTATCTTGGTAAACTTGCAAATTGTTTATACAGGTTACATAATACAGATACACTTTACATTTGGAGTCGCGTACGTATTGCACAGCGTCACAGACTCACAGCTTGTGCTGATCGCTGGTGGAAATTTAACCTTTAGGTAACTTCTTTGAAATACCACTCAAACTCGTTTTATCTTTATTATACGAGGATTTTTATGCTTCGATCTCAGATTGTAGCTTGTAAGTTGCAACTTGTAACTTCTTTTGAAGGTAAATGTTGCGTTTATTAGCGTTTGAACCATCAGCCATGTTGTGTTCTAGAATTTAAGATCAGATCCATAAGCTTTGGTCATGCTTAATTTGACCTTTGAGCCTACGTAGTACGTACTCTCCTTTAACATAACTTCCACTTCTTGTCGCGACTCGCCACTCACAGCTTGAGGCAAACTCGGATTATACAGGGGTACCTCAAAAAGTTCAATGAGCCTTGAGGATATTCGAGGAATTCGATCTTCAAGTTATAATTAATCGAGCTAAGTGTGTCAATCTCTATTTATAGCTCAGTAAGCTAGCGGCTAGAGTCATACTAGTTGCTCATCAACTGCTAAGTCCTGCTCTAACCTTGTAGGAGTTGATAATTTTGTTTCAAGAAATAGAGTGGATGGGGCGAGTATTTCCACTAGCTGTGAATCTTCGAAGTTCGAACTTCGTTGCACACAGCTATATACTTTTATAATATATAAGTTAAGTACTAGTATGTATATAGTATTAGGTATGAACCAGAGCTTTGAACATGAAAGATGTACGTTACTATATGCTTTTTGGTACCATTGGCAAGCAACTAAAGGTACATATATAGTAAGTGTAACGTGCAACGTACAAGACTCATGGAAGATTGCTTATTCTACCGTATTGTTATAATCTGATGAATACTATAAGTTATAACGTGTCGATAATTCAAGTTCTCCTTCATCGCATTCGTACTTTAGATATTCTAGATATCAAGCTTATAGTCATAAAATATATTGTGGTAATTATGGGTGATTTCCAAGTGAGATACTATCGACTCCTGAATCCAGCTAAAGGCTGAGATCTTTTGCTTTTCAATATGTAATATAGTATACGCTTTAGGGAATAATTGTTAATTGTAATTATGTGCTACCTGTTATCACGTACTGTGCAGCCTGTGCTGAAAAAGTACAGGATCATGCTGAACAATATTTGTGATAGATCTAGTTTGTACGATGTAATAGGTTCTAACTGCGCAATCGTACTTACTTGATATGTTAGCAGATACTAGAATAATTGTATAATTTACTTCGAATTTCACATGAATATTTGATCGAAATTCAATTATGACATTCTAGCAGCCATATATATATGTCGAATATGTATAGTATACGTGTACGTGTGGTCTCAGATTGATAGTCAATGATTTAAAAAGCTAAATATAGTATTAAATTACAGCTATCATAATCTTATAAAGTCACAGCTACTTCATGGTTTATATATAAGAGATCAAACAATATTCAAATGAGAGCTGATCGTGCTTTGATGAAGGTAATCATATTATTAGGCTTGAATTATTAATGAAGCGAGAGATTGGAAGGTACCATATTATAACAAGGTCGAGCCTTCAGGTTTCATATCATGTAAACGATATGTACGTTTGAAGATCAAAGAAAAACCCATGAATTGGAATTGGAACTTTAAAACCGTACACTCTTTTGACCATATTCGGTTGCGTACAGACAAACTACGACGTAACGATAGTACAGATGCAACTGTCATGAAGTTTTAAAGATCAAGATTCAAGATTGATCGTCTTGATCAATACTACGTGGCAGTTGGTACCAGGTAGTTAGAGTATGCTACTCAAACACTTAAGCAGGCCCCAAACTTCGACTAATTATGAGTCTAAATATTATCTTAATTAATGGCTCGCTAATTATCTCTATTCATCGTGGGATCGAGTTTTTTTTTGCCCTAGAACTAGAAGCTTGATTGGTAATTACTATCATGAGATATGAGATAAACAGATAAATGAGGGAAAAATTATTAAATCATATAGTAGATACTAACTGAGTCCTGGCTGGCTAGTAGCTAGTAGCTACTCCTTAAGTTTATCATAGAAGAAATTCTACAAAGTGACATACACTGATTTTCGGAGTAATTTTGATTGATCAATATGTACGTAATATGTGAGCATACTTATACGCTAAAGGAGTTAACGAATCTAATGATCCTAGATCTCGTAACCAAGCACAGCTACCTGGTAACATAGTGTTGACTTAAGCTGAAAGCTGTACCTGGTCTGGATTCTGTATGAGGTCAATAGTCAACAGCCTTTTTAAACGAAACAACCAAGATCAATCGCTGTACATATTACTCAAGATGTTCTTCTAGAATACTAGTGCTCTTTGGTATTCACAAATTAAGGATTTTGTTTGGCTTTGGTGTGATTCTTTATATTTACGTACAATCTTGAACAAGTCAGATTGGTCTATCCGCCTTAGAATACATTATGCATTACAAGGATATAATTTTGAAATCTGTAAACTTGTACATTTACATGCATGTTATAGATTTCACTGTTTCAAACTTCAAACTTCAAAGAGTTCTGAATCCTGATCAATAGCATTGAAATTTGGGGATGTACGTAATACGTATATTCATGATTCATGAATCATCATCATCAATAAATCATCGCTCTACTTATGAAAATTAGTTACAACTTACGACCTGACAAAAATTTTGTCATACTAGTTGGACGTCCACTCTAAAAGTACTTTATTAGCGTATACGTATAAGCTGGTATGTCTATATCATATTGTTTGACTTGATCCCCTGCACTAATAACTGAAAAGTCCTTAGGCATCCTGCCATGAATCGTGATTGGGAATCTGGTGTATTCAGGAATCAGGATCAATCATCAATCATCATACGTACACATCTAATTGAATATTCGAACGATGTCTTACAATCTGTAGACTTTGTGTACAATATTATATGTATTATGTATTATGTACAAGTTCTAGATTATATGAGCATCTTATTTATCAGAACGTACCAATACTACAGAAATTACACCTACAGAAGATTCTTGATCTTGTAGATCTGGTACTAACAACTTGATTAATTGAAGTTAATCTCATGTCAAAATGTTAAAAATTCCGGTCTTAATCGGGTGGATTATCATAATGACGTTAAACAAAAGAGTACTCTTCAATACAATGGGACAAGGACCAAGGTACAAGGCTACAAGTAATTACAGCGTATTATTTTAAGCTGCTCTGCTCTTTTCAGTGGGTGTCAAGATCAGTCTGAAGTCTGAAGTCCTTTGAATTCAAACGAATTTGCTTTGCTTGAAATTGTGTACCTATTAAAGTGAAATACTTAACTGATCTGAAACTTGTTATGATATAGCAGTATGAATTTGCCCATGTATAAATGTAACAATATCTGAGCTCTATACGCAGCTACGTAAAATCTATAGATATAGTTTTAGTTTCTCGTATATTATCATAGCTTATTGAAATGCTAAGTGCAAATTCTTGATAAACGTCATTTACGTGCACTAACAGTAGCAGTGAAACTTCTGTTGTGCATTGTATATTGTATATTGTATATTACATATAACATCGACGGCGTATATATTGGTGCTACTAAGTTACATCTGCCTTAAAAGATTTGACGCATGTTCATTTACAAGTAGCTGACAGGGCTAGCCTATAATTTAAGTTTAACTTTACTAACCAAAGTTAATTTAGAATTTTGTATAGTACCCCCCTTTATGTAATACAGATACGTGATGATGAGCTTCAAGTACCAAATACATACGATACAATAAGCATAACTTTCGAATCCACAAGCCTTAAAAGCGTGACAATGTAGATTTTTAAGAAGTTAGTATTCAATTTGATAACTCAATTCAACAAGCTGTCAAAGTTAACTTTAATTCCCGATTACAGTTTGTTTGAATATTTGGTACCATTAAATGCACAATAACATTATTGATTAGTGAAGCCTTAGGAAACAAAGTTTAAAGATTGCTAATTATTATTATTTCGCTAAACAAATCCTATCTTAGGAGACTTTAATATTTTTGAGGCAAGATTCAGTTAAAGGTTAAAATTGAGCTCATTTAGTTGATCTTAAACATTTTTTAGATGTTGTTGATCTTGTAGCTCATATGCTATCTTTGGTATCACTTAAAGCAATGATAGAATGGATTAGAATGCTTTGAATAAGTAATCTCGATACAACCTAGACCTCTTATAGATATCAGATTTATCTTGAACTTCAGAAATACAGCTAATTTCACGCATTTCTTTATTAAGGAGTACATTATATTGGAAATTGAAGATCTTATTAATCCCCAGTACTTAACTTCGAAATTTATTCAACCGGGCTCAATGAGTTTAAGCGATATTATTTCATATACTTGAATTGACATATGGTCCAAATATCTATTTAACCCTTATTTGGATATTTGGATAATGAAGATCTTTATTATTATACTTACATTACCATATTGAGGGCCCCCTCGAGGATATATGCTAAATATGTTCATGATCTCATCAATATTACATACTAAATGAAAACCAAAGATACCTTGAAAACCCGTGATGATATAAAACAACAAGTGCTCCATAAGCGTACAGCAGCTTAACCAACTCGTATGTAAGTGATTAAAGCTAAGTAGAAAACACTCCCATGTAATTTTTATTAATTTTGAGTTTCAAAATTTTACAATCACCCAATCAAAACATTAATACCCATTAATTATAAATATACATGTATATATTAAACAATACTTCTTCCTTCAATTTGATATTCCATTTTTAAAATTCTTTATACCCTTTTATTCAATTTCTTTTTACGTCTATTTAATAAAGAATCACGATTTATATTATTTTTAACAATTTTACCAGGAGTTAAAGATTTTAATGATTTAACTTGTAATCCAATATCTTTAAATTTTTTAACATCATTTTGTTTTTTATGAAATTTTTTTAAATTATTTAATTTTTCTTGTTGAGAAATTTGTTTTTCAAATTCTTTTTGAATTAATTCTTCTTCAATTAATTTATTATATTCTTTAATCTCTTTTTCTTTTGATCTTTTTTGTTCTTGTTGTTGTTTCAATAAATCTTGTTCTTCTAATTCTTTTAATTTTATCTTTCTAAGTTCTTGTTGTTTAGCAAATCTTTCTTGTTGTTCAATCCTTTTCTGTTTAGCTAATTTTTGTTCTTGTTTTATTAATTCTTTTTGTTTTTTACTATCTTCTTCATATTGTTGTTTACCCGTTCTTACGCTTTCTTCTTCTGGTGCATCATCGCTATCACTATCACTATCATCTTCACTATCATCTTCTTCTTCCTCTATAGCTTCTTCTTCTTGATCTTCTTGATCTTCTTGATCTAAATCAGAATGTTCATCAGCTGTATGAAATTCATCTTCATCAAATTTCTTATGACTTTTCTTCCCACTTGGTGAAGAACTTGCTATACTAGAACTTGATCTTCTAACACCCATTATTATAACCTTCTTTATCAATAAAAGTTAAACCTTTCTGAAATCAAATGATCTGTATTTCCCTAGTATAAGAAGATGAGATGAGCTTAAATTTTTTTATTAATTTTCAAAATTTGATTATGTCATCTTTATTATGTAATGATTAGGTAATATGTGGTACTTTAAATACAATATAATTGATAAACATTGTTAGTAAGTAATAGCTGAAAAAATCATAAAATCTGTAATATTGCTTTAACTTTATAATGAATATAATATTAATTGCTATTTCAAACTTTTTTTTTTCAAGATTTTGAGATTATTTCAATTTTAAACCATATATAAAATTATTAAAGTGTACTTCATTTTAAAAATTCAAAAATTGGTGAAAAAAAACATGGAAAAATTGTCAAAAAACCAAGTTTATCCAATTATTGAATAAAAACTACATTAATCAATTAAAAATAAACAAATTATTCCATATTAAAACTAATTTTATTCAAAAATATTGAAAAGCGTGCGAATACCGGAAAACTCCCATATATTATAAACCCAAAACCCCCATAAAAATAAAAATAACCATTAACAATTGAAAACCCATAAAAAAATTAACTAAATGAACTAAAATATAACCATAGAACTGAATGCTGTCATAAGTTTCATATCATAAGAGTACATAATCTGTGTGTGTGTGTCATAATCATTAAAACAACTTCATATTATGATCAAATTTTTCCTATTGTTTGAATATTGCTTTAAAAATGATTGAATCTTTAATAGTCTATAAAATGAATGCAAATGTTTTGTTGGTATCATAATGCTGCTAATACATAGATCTATAAGAAAATATTCAAGCAGTCCATGGCCAAAACCAACCATAATGAGGACAAAAATCTTCACCAAGTAATCTTTGAGCATTATCACCTAATAAATAACATAACAGAGCTCTAAAAATTAAAGCTAATAATTGAGAATCACCAGTGACTAATAAAATAATCAACAGTACTAATGTCAGTAACAGACTTAATCCAACAAAAATTTGTCTATATCTACCAATTAAATCATAAGCAGGACCACCAGGACCATTTCCAGGACCATTATAAAATCCACGATTTGGTGAATTTATAGGGGAACCAATTGGAGAAATTAAAGGTTGTCTTTCAGGATCAGGTAAAGGTTGTCTTTGATCAGGTTTACCAATGATATATCTTAAAAATTTAACTAATCTTGCCATTGTTGTTATATTAACCAGTGGCGAATTCAGTAAATCATTTGGCAGTGGTGATAATTGATCATTTGGTAATGTTTGTAAAGGTGGTGTGATTGGAATCAAAGCTTGAGAATTCATTGTATCTTGAGGTGGTAATTCTTCTGAAGTTAATTCTTTTGCATTTGCAAAATCTTTTGAAATCATTGAAGTTGTTGATTGTGGGTTATATATATCTAAAGCACTTTTAAAAGTTCCAGTTTTTGCAGTTTCAAAATCTGCACTTTGAATTTGATCTTGATGTGTTTGATCAACATCATCATTGTCATCACCATCATTGTCATTATCATTATCAAGATCTTCAATTTCTTTACCTTTCTTTTTAGATTTATAACCTTTTGGTAAGAAAGTATAATTTTGGAAAATTTGATCAGAAATTGAAGTATAATTTTGATAATTATTATTTAATTTATTAATTGTAAAATTTTTATCAGTTAAAGCACTCAATCCACCATTATTATTATATTCACTATTATAATCATCAATTCTTTCTAATTCTTCAATCTTGGGACTTTGTGTCTTGGAATTGGAACTAATGACATCAATAATATCTTCATGATCATGATCATGATCATTATTATTATATAATGGATTTTTTTTGATAAATTGTGACATAAATGAATAGACTCTTTGCTAATATGATGATGTATGATTTGAAAATCACAACCAACGTTAATCTAAATTCTTTAGAACTTTTAAGAACTAAATTTTGTCTAAAGATTTCCATTCTTCGGCTGTTGTTGTGATCTAAATTTTTTTCAAGTATAAATTTTTGACACAAAACCGAAATTCATTATGTATGCAGTTGGATCTAAATTTTTAGTCTATGTTGATTAAGGTACTTACATAGTACGATCATAAAGCAAACTAAAATTAGATTTATGAACTAAAGCAAGTGAAGAGAAGTTAGGTTAAGTTTTGCTTTGAGATCAGATTTGATTATCGTAGAGCAATACTACTAGTTTATGACAAAATCGGAGAAATACAATAAACAATTTGAAACTAAACAATAGAAATATTCATACAATTTGAAAATCGAAAATAAATATCATTCATTTTGAAAGAAACTATTCTCATAAAGTTTCTTGTTTTTAGTTTTGTTGAATGATTTTTTTGTTTTGAATTTTTTTGTAAGACAAATATTTAGACAAATATCAGATCTTTGATCACCAGTGATCAACAATGAAAGCACAACTTAGTAATATAGACTTAGCCTATAATCTTTCATCTATTTTCTATTATAATTTTGAAGCAAAAAAAGTTGGAAATGAACTGGGCGGCTAAAAACAACATTATAGCGCTGTATAACCACCATCAACACGAATATCAGTACCAGTAACATAAGAAGAAGCATCTGAAGCTAAATATAAATAAGCACCAACCAATTCTTTTGGTAAAGCTTCTCTACCCATTGGAATTAATGACCACCATTGTTTTTTCAATTCAGAATCAGCAAATTTAGTTAATTCTGTGGCTATATAACCTGGTGACACGGTATTAACTCTTGCAAAACCTGACCATTCAACAGCTAATGATTTAGCAAAATGAATAACTGCAGCTTTTGCAGCATTATAACCAGATTGCATTTGTGGGATATTTACAACATGACCAGACATTGAAGCAGTTATAATATAAGTACCAGTACCTTTTTTTTTAAAAATTTTACCAATAGCTCTTGAAAGATAATAAATAGAATTTAAATCTAAATCAATAACATCTTTCCATTCAGTATCATCAGATTGATCCAAAATACCACCACCAGTCCAAGCTTTACCAGCATTTGAAACAAATATATCAATAGTACCAAAATCTAATTCAATTTGCTTTATAGCTTCATCAATAGATTTAAAATCAGTTAATGAAACTTTATAAGCTTTTGCTCTAACACCATATTTTTCAGAGATTTCTTTAGCTTTATCATCAGCAGGATGAGAATTATACCAAATTGCAACATCAGCACCAGCTTGAGCATAAGCTTTAGCAACTTCAAGACCAATACCAGTTGAAGAACCAGTAATACTGGCGACTTTGCCCTTTAGACTGAATAGGTCTAGTACGTTATCAGCGATTTGTGGGAATGGTTGAGGAGTATCCAATTGAGTAGCCAATGTTTTAGACATGATGATTTGTTGATAAATAAAAGTAAATAAAAGTAAATAAAAGTAAATAAAAGTGGAATCCCCTGAGTTTTTATATTTTTGATATTTTAATACGTATTCGAATTCGACTTGTATGCACTTACGTAATTTAAGAATATGTCAGAACACAAGAGAATAAGCACTAAAATGGGTATAATTGATGGGTTTTTTTAGTAAAATGGTGGAATTCTTGATGAAATATTCATTTAAACAAACATTTAACATTAAAATCATCAATTAATACCATATTTTACCCTATTTATCAACTATAATTCACATATTCATCACCATTTCTCGGGTTCCTTAAGTTGCTATCACTATGCAAAACCGAGCATTACTGAAAAGTTTTAAACATAGATACAATTATAGGGCATAATGAAATAAAGAACACATAAAAAAACACAGAGACATTTAATTTAAAGGGTTTTAAATCTCATAATACAATCGCTTATCATCACCATCTTTCTTTTCTATTATTCTTTATTTAAGTGCTGCCGATTCTGTCCCAACCACGATTAGATGAATAAAATTGATCTGATAGTGATTTGAAAATTTTTGATAAAATATATATTTTACTTTACATTTCACTAAAAAATACCAGATTTACAAGTGATTAACTTAGATCAAGTAGTACTCTGTGGAATCTGGATGTCTAATACTGAATCCACTTTCAATGATAGTCTGAAGGATATCTTATTTGGTTCTGTATGTTAATACTCATATTATTCCCCGGTGATATTATGACTCAGATCAAAAAACTAACATGTCCAAAAGTTATCAGGATGTACTGGTAAAACCATTGAATATCCCTTCGATACTATAAAAGTTAGATTACAATCTCAACCACATGATCAACCTTTAAAATATTTAAATACTATAGATTGTATCAAAAAAACTTATAAATCTGAAGGTTTCCATGGATTTTATAGAGGTTTAACTTCACCAATTATTGGTGCAGCTGCTGAAAATGCTTGTTTATTTGTTACATATAATTTAACTCAAGATTTTATTAAATCTCATGTGTTGAATATACCCAAAGACCAAAAATTACCATTAAATTATTTAATCGTTGCTGGTGGGTTTAGTGGGATTGTTGCATCTTTTATATTAACTCCAATTGAATTAGTTAAATGTAAAATTCAAGTTGAACATGTTTATTCTAAAGAAGATTCCACTATATTAAAACAAATCAAGAAAATTTATAAACAAACTGGTATAAAAGGTTTTTGGTTTGGTCAAACTGGTACTTTGTTAAGAGAATGTGGTGGTACTGCATCATGGTTTGGTTCATATGAATTTATTTCATATAATTTAAAAAAATTAAGATCTCCTTCTGCCCCAGATAAGATTGAATCAACTATACCAGAATTATTAATAAGTGGTGCAAGTGCAGGTATAATGTATAATTTATCATTATTTCCAGCAGATACAATAAAATCCAAGATGCAAACAAGTTCAATTATAAATCCAAATGAACAATTAAATTTTATACAAACTGGATTGAAAATTTATAAATATAGTGGATTTAAAGGATTCTATACTGGTTTAGGAATTACTTTAACAAGAGCTATACCTTCAAATGCTGTTATTTTCTTTACTTATGAACAATTAAAGAAGACTTTTACATAGATTGTACAAAGTGGTTATAGATACATATACATATATATTCATACTTTTAATGAACCTTTTCTTGATTTAATCAATCTTAATAATTTAATACTAACTTGAGTTAATTCTTCTTTGAAAAAAAACAAGAATGCAGCAGTCAAGACAGATTGTGATAATTTAACATTTAATCCATTATAAAACCCTTGTAATCCTTCTTTGGAATAAATTTGTTTAATTAATCCAATAATTGTTTTTTCTTTATTACCTTCACCATCATTTTTCAAATGCATACGAGATTTTAATGTTATATAAGGATATGTTGATCCAGTTGCTAACAATTTCCCCAATGCACCAATGAAAAATGCATGTAATGAAGTTATACCTTTTCCCCCTCTTCTTTTATTAATAAAATTTTTCAATTGTTCAAATATAGTATATTGAATAATTGGATTCAAAACAAGAATTAATGCAGGTAAAACACCAGCAAATAATGTACCAATACCATCATTTTGAATAATTTGAATAATTGTTTGTAAAGTATTTGAATTTTTACCTGAATCTCCATTTTTAACAGTCATTCTTGTATTTGCAACCCAAATTGGATTACATGAAATACAAGTAATTGAACCGGCAATAGCACCAGTTATAATACTTTCAAATGATGAAAGACCTCTAGAACCACCATTGGATCTTGAAGCTTTAGAAGTTAATAAAGTTTTAGTTATAGATTCATAAAAATAATAATAAACTAAATTATTTAATGAAATTCCAAAAATTGCACTTTCTAAACCTGAATAAAATCCTTTAAAACCTTCATTTTTCCAAAGATATTTAGCTGCATTTAATGTTGAAACTTTCCCCTTCTTTTCATTTGCACCATCATCATTTGAATTATCTTGAGTTTTAGATGATTTGGTTTGTGCTAATGTTGATAGCGTAACTAATGGATAAGTAACAGCCATACTTAAAGCACCACCAATACCACCGGCAAGGGCATGAGCCACAGGGTCTGCATCCAATCTATCAGCCATATTTCAAATCCTTCTTATCGAAACCCCTTTAATCAACTTGTCTTTGTTATTCAATTGTTGTTCAATTGTTCTTCAATTGTTGTTGAATGTTGATTATTCCCCAGGTCTTTTCAATATCTTTCCAATAATCCGAACAAACAATTAAAAAACTACCCAAAGAGGAAATTACCTGTTTCAGAAGAATCCAGATTTTTATCACCAATAAGAAATTGAAAATTTATAACTAAAATAAGCATTTTAAGCAGGTTTTGGAAATACAACAACTTCATCAAACGACACTAAAAAAGTTACAACTGTGTTAAAGAAACTACTTTATATATTATGAACAGATCAGCTCCTTTCCAAGCATTCCTACAGAACTTTTGGTTCATTTCTTCCTTAGCTATTGGATCTATTTATGCAACAAAATCATGGATTGAATATAATAGAGAAAAACAATTTATTCCTGAACATTTTACAAATGATGAAAATAATGAAAATGATATAAATTCTGGTAAATCTGTTCAAGATAATATTGCTAAAATTAAACCAGGTTTTGCTGAAAGTACTGGTGAATATAAAAGAAAATCTGAATTTGAAGGTGCTGGAAATTCTTATTCTTCAAGAAGAGGTGGTGATAGATTTAGTGGGATATTAGATTTTGGTGGTTCAACAAAAAATTAAATGATTTAAAATGATAAGATGAGTTGTAAATAGTATGACGTATAATATATTTAATGAAGGTTATGGGTAAAATAAACTACTACTTAATAAATTGTAATAAAAAATAACACATAATTATAATTATTCAGCTTATACATAAAACACAATTATAGGAATATTTGAAGTACTCCTATTTGAAGAACTAAAAAAAAACTTTACCATAATAGACAATCTTTTGACTAATTTACAAAATCAAAAAGATATAATAGTTAACTAATAACCCCTAATCTTTCTTTTCAAAATAATCAGACATTTCTTGATCTAATTCTTCAAGTGTCTTTTTGGCTGGTTTTTTATTCTTTGGTTTATTAGCTTGTTTTTTAGCACCATTTTGATTTGGTTTATTTGAAGTTGAAATAGTTTTTTCACCACCTTTCTTAGAACCAGCTTTTAAACCTTTTGGACCTTTTGGTTGAGTTGTTGGAACATTAGCAGCAATTCTTGAACTTAATGGTCTTTTAGTTGGATCAATAATTAATTCTAATTTTAATTTTTGTGATCCACCATCAATTGGAGCACCATTGTATTTTTCAACAGCTTTTGATGCATTAGCTGCTGATTTGAAAATAATTGTAGCAATACCTTTTGATTGACCTTTTTCATTATATGATAAACCAACACTTGCAACACCACCAACTTGAGATGCAAAAAAATCCTAAAAAATAAAAATGTTAATCATCTAAATCCTAAAAACTATAAAAAATTGAAAATAATTTGTTGAAAATTTCAATAATAAAAGATTATGAGAAAACATGAAAGATAGAAGTTACACCATAGACTTTGATCCCACTTCACTAGTAAAATATTATGAACTTATGATCCCAAGGTTTAATATGATAATTTGTGTAGAAATTTATAATGTGTTGTGATTTTACCAGGAAAAAAAAATAGCTACCCAAGAGAAATACTTATCAAATTTAATCCTAAATCTGTGTTTGGTTGATTCTTCTTTGAAATTTATCGTGAATATTGGAGTTTATACGGATATAACATATATCATTGGTAACCTTCATCTTAAACTTGTTTAGAGCCCAAAACTTCTTTCAATTTAGCAAAAAAATAACAAAAATTGAAAACACAACCAAAGAAGATACATCGTATCAAACACCGACAAATAGGTTCAAATTGTTTTGATAAGATCAAACCAGAAACAAAAAAATTGGTTAAACTTTTAAATCTTGACATCTGCTCCAACAATGGATATAGATTCATTTAGTCAAGATTTTTGGAATCAACTCATAATAAAACAATGTAAAAACATAGTAACAAATATCTTAAATGAGGATCCAAGTTTAACCAAAAGAAGGAAAACCTCTAGCCAAAAACAAAAAAAAATTCCAGGTTATCGAAGAATCAAAATCATGAACTTCAACATCATAAAGACCCGTAGAATAAAAAAAAAACACAAAGGATAGAGTAGAAATGAGGCTAGAAACAACTCTTTGCATTCAAATTCTGATATTCCAAACTCTTTTAATTTGTGGATTTGTGTTTTTTAAATGCTTACCGCCCAAATTCCAAATGGAATATAAGTAAAAATATCACATCATAAAAATTTACAGGCACAAATATTATCATCTTGGATCAAGAACAAAATTTTCACATCATCATGAAGCGGAAAAAGTCACATGGACAAAGGAAAATATCTATCAAATGATGAATTACCAAATAGATGGTAAAATAACCAACATTTTTCATAATCTCTCACATTCTCAACAAACAAACAAAATTATTCCCATCATTTCATTATACTGAACATACCTTGATAGCGTCTTGTTTGATATCTCTTGGTAAGTGGTAGACAACGACTTTATTAGCGTAAGAAGCGTCTAAAACTGAAGAATCTCTTTTTGGAGCAGGACCGGTTGGGGTCTTCTTGACAGGTTTACCAGCTTGTTTACCAACTTGTTTACCGACTCTAGCCTTAGCGACTGGAGCTTTCTTCTTGTTGAATTGTCTCTTTGGTTTTGAGGACAGGATTTCGTCTAAGGATTGGTCTAAAGCGGACATGGTTGTAATTGTAGTTGTTGTTGTTGATGAACTTTTCGTTGTTGTTGAAGTTGAAAGGATGTTTTTTAGGGGCGAATCGTCAGTTTTTAAATAGAAAACGAGAATTCAAAATTCAAATATTCGCGATTCCAAATTCGGTAGGGAAACTGGCCAAAACCGGTCCAGATTCGCGAAGAGCTGCAGCTGTTAGCAGAAAATCAGAAGACATATAAATGGAATAATAGACATTTTGTTTAGACAATCAGAAGGTTTTGAAACTAGACAAGTGTTCTTTTGATTGTTGGTGGTGGTGTACTTATTGGTAGCTGTTATTACTGTTGAAGGTTCCAGTATCAAAAAGGTAAAAGGAAACAATGGAAACCAAAGGTTTCCCTACAACTCCTACTAGGATAAAGCATAATCATGCTGGATCTGAAATATCACCAAAATCTCCAGCTATGACCCTTCAAGAAGCAAGATCCGTTAAATATGTAATTTCAGCTGAGTTTGATAACAAAATAGGTGCAGTCGTACGACATCAAATACCTAAAAGAATTCCAGGCTTCAAAGAGAACTTACCACATCTTGGTGAATTAATGATTCCTAATCATAGTGAACATTATACAAAAGAAGATTATTCAGTTTTCATCCTGTATAAATCTCCAAATGGGAAATATCAATTATTACCTGATGACCAGGATGAATTCATACCAGACTCCAGTCTAGGATTACAACATATAAGTCTTAATGAAATCAATACAATATTTGAATATAAAAATCATGATGATGATATATTATTTTTCTATACAGTTACCAAAAAAATTGAAGACTCTAATGATGAAAGAGGTGGGAAAGTACGATCAATATCTGTGGGGACACCATTAAGAAACTTCATCATTTTCAAGCATCATATAACAATTGCAATTCAAAATTATATGCTGGATAATCAATTATCTCATTTATTAGCATTATTTAATACCATCAATAGCATAGATTTAACACTTTATAATCAATTCAACAAATCTTTTAATGATTTTCAAAAAATAACACAATTAAATTCAGAAATCAATAATAGATTGATCTTACCAAAGTTAAGAGAAACTTTATTATCAAATGATTCATTAGATACTGAAAATATAAGATATAAATCATGTTCATTAGAACAATCAGCAATAATTTCAAATCAAACCCAAACAACAATTGAAGACCCCATGGATAAAATATTAACAAAGATACCATTACATTTATCATTAACATCATCATCAAATCAAATTCAAACAGATTTAAATTTGACAAAATTAATACTTAATTTCCTAATTAAATTCTCCACAATTTTAAACTTAACAAATTATAAAAATTTCAATATAATGATTTATTCATCTCAAAGTACAGATCAACTTTGTCAATTCATCTTATCATTATCTAAGTTATTCAATGGTTTTAATTCATCATATTTCCATAATGATAAAATCTTATATTTTCCACTAATAGATCTTTATAATTTTGATTCATTAATTGAATATGATAAAAAATTCCAAAATACTAAAATCATAGGTACGAATAATCCAATAATGAAAGAAAATCCAGATTTTTATGATTTTTGGTATGATTTAACCACTTTTGAAATGATTCCAAATAAATCTGTTCTCAGGTCATTAGAATTTTTTGAAAAAGATGTCTTTATCAAAACCCAAGATTTTTTAGATATTTCCACGAATTTATTGAAAGGTTCACATGATTTTACAACAATTTTTAATACATATCAAAAATTTAATATTTATGAAATTTTAAAAATCTTGAAAAGAAATGATATTAATAATGAATCATCAGAAATAGATTTAAAAGATTATTACCTAAAAATGAATAAAAATCTTGTATTATTTGATTGGATTTTTGAATACAAGATAATAAAGTTAATAGAGACATTAGAAATTTTATTTAAAAATTTGATAAAATCACCAGAAATTTGGATAAATGAAAAAATTTTGAAAAGTTTAGATATAATTTTAGAATTTTTATCATCAAATATTAAAGGACATTTAGAAAAATTTATTTTATTAATTGAATTATTCCCCATAAAGATTGGAAAAATTGATGATTTATTATATCAAGGTGATGATATTGATGAATTTGGGAATCCTTATAATGGGTTCAATTGTTTATTCCAATTAATATTGAATAAAGACTCAGAAATCAGAACAAGGGTTGTTCAACTTTATAATATTTTGAAAAATTCTCAATCATCACCATTCATAAGGAAACGAATTAACGTGTTTTTATTAATGGCTTTAGATGAATGTTGTTGAATCTATAGACAATTGATTAGAATGATATATAGATCAATGGATATGTATTATAGTACTACAACACTTAAAATATAATGTTTAATAAAAGTTTCATGTATTATTAAAAAAGTATGTATGTAGTATTAGTACATCACTAATAAAACCATATGACAATGCATGCAAAAATAAAACCAATGAATATAATTATAAAGATGAATAAGAACTAAGAAATATAAAAAAAAACCAAAAAAAGATCAGCTGTGCAAATTCGTAACCAAAATCAAAAACAAATGACAAATCACGATGAAAAAACTACTCATTTTTGTGCAGTAGCAGGGTCAAGATGTTTATAACCATTCATATGATGAAATCTCCAAGGACAATCCATTGGATCTAAAATAACTTCATGAAATCTCAATTTATTAGGATTAAAATCAGCAGATGCAAATGCCTTGGCTAATTGAATTTCATCTGAAACAACTTTAACTTCAGTTTTTTCATGTTTATCACCAAATTCAAATAATTCAAAAATTTTAGACCAATTCCATGGTTTAATATCATTATAATCTCTTGTTTCACCTTCAATGATTCTTTCCACAGTATAACCACTATTATTTAATAAAAATATAACTGGTTTCAAATCATATTGAATAAATGAAGAAATTTCTTGAACAGTCATTTGAGCAGATCCATCACCTTCAATCAAGATTAGTCTTGATTTTTTATCATGACCCATATCTCTCATTGCAATACCAACACCAGTACTTGCAGGTAAAGCCATACCAATGGATAAATAAAACCCTTGTGCAATATATCTAACATTTTTTTTGAATTTAATATCTGGAACACCAAACATAAAAGAACCAGTTTCACAAACAATAACATCACCTTCTTGAATAAAATTTTCAAATTTTGATAACATAACAGATTGTGATAATGAAGATTTGGATTCAATATTATCAAATCTATTTTTAATTTCATATTTCAAATGTGTTGATCTAGTTGGTAACCTTGAAGTGTCCAATCTTAAATTTAAAGCATTTAAAACATTAATGAAATGAACACCTTCATATAAAGTACGACCAATTTTGATATAATCTGGATGTAATAGAATCAATTGTTCCTCTTTCAAGTTATAAGTATATAATCCAGTATTAATTTCATTAATATAAGGACCAAAATATAAAATTAAATCAGAAGCTTCCAAATTCTCAGCAATACCAATCTTGGACAGATTACCCATATAATCACCAACAAAATTTGAATCAGTTTCATCCAATATTGATTTACCCATAAAAGTTGTATAATTAGGTAATTTAGTTGAACTAACAAATGATCTCAACAGTTCTGTACCATTATGAAATCTATCACACAATATATCACCAAGGATTGCAGTATTTTCTGATTGATAAATGTATTCAAGAATTTCATCTGCAATTGCTTCAGTTTTGTCTATATCATCATCTTGAACTATATGTGGTACAATTCCACGTTTTTCTGTAATTTGTAAAGGTAAACTATTAACTTCAGCATTAGCCATATCTAAAGGTAGAAAAATGAAACCAGGTCTACTGGTTTGGAAAATGGCATTTATAACTTCATCTAAATCACTTGTTAAAGTATCAGGATTATCTAGAGTTTTACTGATACAACTAATTCCATCAACCATTTTAGTATAAACACGGAAATCTGATTTTTTCAAAGAATTAATATTTGGAACTAAATGATGTAAATGTTTTTTATTTGATTTATCATTAATAACTGAAGTTTTTGGAATCCCAACAATGTGTAAAACTTTTGAATATTCAGCAAAAGCACCAGCAATTGCATTCAGAGCACTTAATTCACCAACACCATAAGTTGTAATCAAGACACCTAATGAGTTTGTATATCTTGAATAACCATCAGCGGCATAACCAGAATTCAATTCATTACAACCACCGATCCATTTCAAATCAGTCTTGTATAAATGTTCTAAAAGACCCAAATTAAAATCACCAGGAACACCAAAGATCGAACCAACATTTTCAATTTGTTTTAATCTTTTGAAAAGATATTCACCAAATGGGATTTGTAAATTTTCATCAATAGTATGATCAATATCCATAGAATTATTAGTATTAGAAGTCAGTTTCAATTTTGCAGCATCTTTAATCAGTTTCAGTTCAGCGGTAATTTTTGCCTCTTCTAAACTTTTAGATCTTGATTTTGATCTTGTAGTTGGAGGTGAATAATCAAAATAAGCGCCACCAGCACCAGTGGAAGCAGTACCAGCAGCAGCACCACCTTTGTGTTCATCAATTTCCAGCGCAACAGGAAGCATCTTTGTAAAGTATAAGCAGGATAAGCAAAGTAGATTTGTTTAATATCAATAGCCAGATCTTAATGAATATAAAAGGGTAAACCACTTTGTATTTATAACACTTTTAACCGCCAACCTTTGTAAACTGAAACCAACAAACTAAAAAAGCACAAACACTTCAAAATTGGGAAGACATCGGTCATTCTCAGATCTTCATTGTCACAAAAACCACAAAATTATTTTAGTTCAAGTTAAAATCGTTTATAATTTAGTTTTTTTTAGTGTGCTTGTGCCATTTTACAATCAACAATTTTTAAGTAAACACTGAATTCGGTTAATAAAGGACACGGAATACACACGGGTAAGGTAATTAGCCACCGATGATTACCGAATATTGCCACTATTATAAACTTTTTCATCAAAATATTGTATATTGTTATTCATTAGTTCTTCTTTATTGGAGATTATTATCCTGATCGGTAAACAATGGATCACAACATTGACCATTTGTACGCGGCATTCATCACAAGATTAGCTCCTGATACTTTGAAACCTTGGTTGTTATCTGGAAGAGACGATCTTGTTGTTGTTGATGTTCGAGATTCCGATTATAAATATGTATGTGTAATTAAGCGGCCATAGACATTAGACATTAGACAGATCGATAGTTGATCATGGTAATATTAACAGATAAGGCATGTCTACCGAGCTCTATCAATATACCAGCTCATACTTTTAAAGATTCAATTCCTGAATTATTGAACAAGTATCCAATTGATCGTGGTAATTCTAAACAAATTTATATCTTCCATTGTATGAGATCTCATCAAAGAGGTCCTTCAAGTGCTAGAAAATTTCTAAGATATTTGTTATTACATACTGAATGTGGTAAAGATTTCACAAAGATCCCCAAGATTTATATTCTTGATGGTGGATTGAAAAAATGGAATCATTTATATGGTGGTGATAAAAGATTAATGATTCCACTTATACAAAATTGATGTAATTCGACATGTATGTATACTACAATGGTTGTTTTAATGAAATGATATATCATATATTATATATTAATAATTAAAAAATGTAACAATTATTCTAAATAAAACCACAACAAAAAACAAAAACTAATATTAATGAATGAATTAATGTCCTATAACTCATATTCCCTATCCAAGTGTACCTTAAAAGTCAATATATAACAACAAAAACTAATAAAAACATAAAACACAGCGTATTATAACAATATAATTGAGTATATCTTCATACTCCATTGATAATAAATCTAAATCTACTATTTTCATCACCACAAACTTTATTTAAATCTTCAAATTTAACACCATTTTTTAATAAAAAATCATTTTGATATTTAATAATTTCATCATCACCATTATTAAATTTTTTAATAATTGTATTAGTTTGTGTATCTTCAAATATTAATTCATTAACACCCATTATATAAAAAGCATGAGCTAAACATGATAAAATATCTCCAAGTGTTGTTGTTTCATCTTTTTGGAAAATTGTAGAAAATGATCCATTTGGTGTTGATAATCTAAATGGATAAATTATTTTGGGATCTCTTTGTAAAATTAAATCTTCAATATTATGATTCTTGGTATCTTGTTTAATATAAAATTTAAATCTATTATTCTTATTTAAACATTCTTTACTTAAATCTTCAATTTTAACCCCACTAGATAATAATAAATCATTTTGCATTCTTATTATTGGATCATCATTTTGTAATCCTGTAATTTCAGTTTGATTCAAAGTATCTTCTAATACTATTTTAATATTTTGTAATTGGAATCTTTTCTTTAAAGTTTGTAAAACTTGTCCTAATGTTGTAGTTTCATCTTTTTTCAATATAGTCTTGAATGATTCATCTTTTGTAGAAAGTCTTATATGATAATGAATCTTGGAATCTCTAACTAATGATGCACAACTTATTGATCTTCTTGAATTTTTCAATGTATTACCTGTATTACTTATTGTATCATCACTTTTAATTATAAACTTACATCTATTATTATTATTCAAACATTCTCTTATCAAATTTTCAACTTTTACACCACTTTGTATTAACAAATCATTTTGTTTTTTTAAAATTAAATCATTTTTAGATAAATCAGAAATTTCCACTTGATTTTTATTATCAAATAATGTTAATTTAATATTTTTCAATTGATATTTATTATCTAAGATTTCCAATACATCTTGTACTGTAGTTGTTTCATTTTTTTTCAATATAGTAGCAAATGTCCCATCCATTGTACTTAACCTTATATGATATTGTTGTTTTGGATCTCTTGATAATGGTTCTAATTCATCAATTGTAACATGAGATTCTTGAATAGATTCATTTTCAATAGTTGATGGTACAATAGATTGTGTATCATCTATTATAATACTTGATTGTTGTAAAGATTCTTGATCAGTAGTATTTGTATAAATTTTTTCTAATTGATCAAATCCATGATAATCATTATAATATGCCTTACGCCATATTGTTGATTGTTTATTTATTGGTCCAGCATAAAAAAAATCTTGTAATTTGTTATTTGATATTTCAAATTGATCTTGATCTCCGAATACCGTTATCATTATAGCTTTAAGTTTATTTTTGGAAAAATAATCACTATTGGAACTTATTGATCTCTTGTGTTGTTTATTATCTTGTATTATAGATTTTTGTTCTTTGGTATCATCTTTTTCTTCATCATATGCATAAAGGGAAAAAACATCATCATCTTCATCAACTTCTTTAGATTGGCTAAATATAGATGAAGTTCTTGTGACTGTGCTCATTGTAACTATTGAGTTGTCTCTATTATGATATTGTTCCATAATTTGTATTGTATAAAGAAACAGATCTTTTGATTTTTTTTATGAATCTCAACGGTTTTTCTTGTAATTATGTATATCTATGGCTATGACTTATTAAATCGTTGATGCAGAAGCTTTTGGTATTTTTTTCTCACTAGAAGTGTTGATCTTATGTGCAACCTGTGGAATGTTGTGACTTCTTATCAAACAAACGTGTTCTAGGGTTCAATGAAAAACAAAATGGTAAAAGTGATATGATTGAATCTTTATATGAATCAAACGACAAAGAAAACCAATATAAAACTTTCTTAGCCTTTCGGTGATTGAATCCTTGTATACCCTTGTTCGTAATTTCTAGATCAAGACTTATGGACCGTGTGGTGATTAGAAAAGCACTAAAATCTCTTCTCAAATATAAGCGTTAACGGACTAAAGATCAGCCTTCCTTAAGGATGATTAGAAAAGCTTGAAAATGGAAGAATATGACTGGACCTCAATCCAACTTAAACCAGCAGAAATTTGAAACAATTTGTGAATGCACAGTAACTTTTGAGAATTTTGACTGGAGGTATGACGGTATGTCAATTTTAACTATGACAACTTTGATGAGATCAGGAATAAACTTGTTTGTACCCACTTGAAAGGAGTCAAATCCCAGACTTAGCGTTTTGTTGCGTTGTGTAAACGGAAGTTTAAAGTAGTACTATGAGAACTTTATGAAATCAAATCACTAGTGTACTTAGTACTTACTACTGACCCCTGAGATATCAAGGGATCCAGTGATCTTTATATATAAGAACTTACAATCGGAAGATTCACAGGGGTACCATGATTTAAACTTCTCAGCTAATCAAACGATAGACGCTTCGGGTCTTACAAATTATGTACTTCATGCTTGTGCTACTCAACAACATGTCTAAATGGACAATTGCGCCATGATTATTACGTATAGGTTATAAGTATATCCAATTTGAAATTTACCAAATTTCTTGAATCTTTAAGCTTTTACCCATACGCTACGCATTACAATTTACGTACTGTGTACCCCTTTGATAATTTGATGTTCATATGTAGTTTATTTAATTTTTTTTACGCGTCCACCAAAGGTTATACAACCTTTAAGAGTAACTTTACTGATCTGCGTCGAAAAATCAAGTGCTGGAAAGGGTTTAAATTTCAAAATGGTGCACCTTGTCTTGTGTATAAAGATGCATCTGGGCCTCGTGAATTTAACGAAAGGAAACGGATGAATGATACTATCGCTTGAATCTTGATACTACTGTAGCTCATTACTACTACACACCAAGAGTTTACAGGGAAGAACAATCAATTTCAATATAACTTGCATCTTCAAACGTCTAGACCTCTTTGTTATATATCGTATTCTAATAAACGAATGTAACTACTTTGTCTTTCATACGATCTCAAGATCTGACGATATTTCAAAGAGATGGAAGCAGTAATGGTTAAAATTTGAATCAACGTTCAAGATTCAAATCAATTGATAAAGCACCTTGTCTTAATTACAAGGGCTCACTAAAGCCACGTAGCAGCTTATCATGTTTAAGGCTGTTAACCGCTAAAAACCTAATGTATGATACGTATCCCTCAAAGCTCAAAGCTAATAAAATTGTTCGTTCTGATGGGCCATGCCGCATGCCTTAAGTATGGTGCTTTCTACAATCAAAAAGGCAAATGAGGCACCTTCAATAATCTATCAAGCTGTTTCGCTGGAGCCTGGTACTATCAA
The DNA here is from genome assembly GCF_000313485.1 of Hansenula ciferrii. Taxonomy (NCBI): domain Eukaryota; kingdom Fungi; phylum Ascomycota; class Saccharomycetes; order Phaffomycetales; family Wickerhamomycetaceae; genus Hansenula; species Hansenula ciferrii. Next base: position 31,203 of record NW_011887675.1, on the reverse strand, counting down.
CTAGGTTGAACTCATTCGCCTTACAAGATCATGAATTGAGTTACAATTTGCAACTTATTTGAAAAAGTTTAAATTTTCTATGGCATGTAAGAGCCTGTTTTCCGATGTTCTTGGATGCGCAACTCGGACATTCTCCTACTTTCACAGGCCAAATAAACTTTCAATTCACCAGTTAAAGTTCGAGTGAATCATCAAGCCCTGTATGAGAATGCAACTATAAGCATGTTTTGCTCGCAACCGCACGAAATCAATTTGTATAAAATCCGAAAAAGCTCTAATTTTAGATCTGATGAGTTTGAAATCTGGATCATTTGTTAATAAACTTGAGGAAATTGTATCAAAATGGTATTTTAACTACTAATAGTATCGAATATCAAAGGTCAATTAACCATGGATGACGGATAATTCAAATTAATTGATGAGCCTAGAACAATTGGGGATCATGTAAATTATGTACTATTGTCAGCACATCAGGTACCAGCTTCCAAATCGGTTCCATAAAATTGAATACCCATTACCATTAGTCTTCTTGATACTTGATACCATTGGTTCAACCATCAGTATATTTGTTCCCTGAACCACGGATATATACCTAATTTCGATTTTGATCAATTAGTACAAGTCTACGGAAGCTAACAAGATATGATCGTACCCACGTATATGATCGTTGATTTACTCGAACAAGAGGATATAAAACTAATAGTGCGACGTTGTCTTTTGGATTCAGGTACCGATTTCAATGATCTTCGTCTTTATTAGTACCACAATTTTGTCTTCATAAATAGAGCTTTGAAAAACCCAGCGAATAAAGGCTCCATACACCTGTTAAGATGCTTGATAAAGTCAATTAGATTCGGAAAATTATATACGTGCTGAATCTAGATTCTAACCAGCTGTGAACCATGAATACATAGATCTGATCCAAGAATCAGCTTGATGAGACACGTACATGATATATTACGTACATGTGTTACTTGCAGTATACATTTTCTTTCAAACATATAGCTAGAGCCTAGCACAATACGTACAGTTTACATATTGTGTACTTCAGAATGGTATGATTTCTATATGTATTAATGTATTAGTCTATATAAATTAGATTAATTAGCTTCAGCTCATAGATATGTTGAGCTATTGAAGTATCTAGCAAGATTTTTATGTCTGAGATGCGCTGTTCTTTATGCTTTTGAATGCTTTTATAATCACTTCTATCATCTATGTGTTTTTTATTTCTGAACTTGAACGAGTTGATTGGTGTAGTGTAAGTAGTGCAATTGAAAACTTGGTAACATGTGAAATAATAATTTAATTGATGATCAACTGCAAGGATAGTATCGTCAGCAACATTCTTTCATTCGGTAGTTGATCTATAACTCTTCTGCACATAAATCAGTCCTTATTTTGAAAGGTCTATTCCTCCAATCAATTTCTGTTCCACACATTGCCATGATCCAAATAGGTAATGCTAAAATTTCTCTCAAAATCCAAATTGGTAACCAATTAATCAATTTATATTTCTCCTCGATATGATCATTTATAAAATATGGTGATATAGTCTGATTATCATGTAATTTATCTTGATTGGCAAATTTTAATAATATTTTAAATTGAGTATAATCAGTGATACACCAAATTAATTCATGCAAAAACATGATTGTTTTTTTATATTGACCTTGGAAAAATAAATTTGATAAACCATAAGTACCAAATACACCAATTAATAAACTTTCCGTAGTTGGTTCAACTAAAGTTGCAGCTAACACCATATATTTACGTACTCTTAACCAACGAACTCTTCTATTAACATAATCCATGATTTTATTTGTATAATGAAATGGTAGTCCATTATTTGTTGAGCCACCAATTGGTTGAATCACAACATCACCAGTCATACCTGTTCTACCACCATTATTTGGATCATTCCAGAGGGCAATACCAATCATATTATCTTCTCCAATATATCTAGAAAAAAATCTTATACCTTCACCTGGAGTCTTAACAAAAGTTGAAGCCGCTTTAGCAATAGATTCTCTATTATTTATTAATGGTATTTGACCTTTAGAAATTTCCATAACAGATGAATCTAAATCAGATTTTCTATATATATTTGATTTCCCATTAACACATGGTGCAATTGAAGCTTTATTGAAAAAAACATAAAATTTAGCATGAGAAGTAAATAAAAACATTTCATCTAATCTTGCACCTAAATTACCTAATGTATTTGAATTATTTATTGAAACAGCTAATGGAACATGATGCATAATTTTAATTTTATTCCCCTTACCAGTATCAAAATTAAATGTTTCTCGACCATTATCAATAGATTTTTGTAAATTTATAATCGATCTTAATAATGTTCCTGGATTAACGAAAACATTTGAGTCCAAGACCCATATTATATCAAATTTTGCCATTTTATAACCTTTTGCTAAATTATTAATCTTTGGGTTTGGACCAAAATGATTATCTTCATAGGATTCATCAATTAATAATTCAACATCTAAATGATTATACCTTTTAATAAGTTTTTCAATGATTGGTATAGCTGGATCTTGTGAATTTTCCACACAAAAAATAATTTGTAATTTTTCACTAGGATATTTTTGTAATATTGAACTTTCTAAACATATTTCTAGTTCTGGATCAATACCTTTAATTGGTCTTAAGATGGTGACACCTTCCAGTATATCATCCAGATCAATGATTTTATCAACATCACCATCATTACTTTGTACTTGAACTTCTAAAGGTTTATATTTTGGTCCATTGAATTTGAAATAAATCTCTGTAAATCCATAATATATAATGAACATCATAACCGCCCACCAAATGAAACCTATAACCGATAGAGCATATTGTAGATTTGATAATTGAAATGACTCGATGACAATGGGGCTCCCATTTACCATGGTGTTTCCAGTATTGGGTATTGATGAACCTTCAGGGTATATACTGGCACTATAACCAAACCTTGTGCAGAAGGAAAGAATAATGGACTCTGCACTGGAAAACATGCTATTTTTGCGACGATTGTTGTTGTGGATGACAGAGAGTGTTAGTTCATGTGATTATCCAGGTATCTATCTTCTTGATATGTTTCTGTGATGGATTGGTTCTTTACAAAGATGTTGAAGGCGGTTGTTATTGTTTACAAGTTTATGATCTGGTTTTTTAGCGTCAAATTTTTTTGATGTCGATGCGCATTTCATTATTTACTTTTAACGGCTCTGAAACGCGCAAGTTTGGGAAGATTTTAAAAGAGTTTATGATTGTAATAAGAGTGAGTTATTAAAGGTTAAAAGTAGTCTAGTGATTTATACTTGCTCAAAAAGACTATAGCTCGCTTTAAACTGGTGAATTCTCTCCAATATTGAGGGTTTTATGATCAAGTTCAGCATTAACTTCATGGATCAGATCTTGTACCTTTTTCCGATGAGCAGAGAACCTCAGAACTCAGAACCCAGAACCCAGAACAAACTGCACAACGATCCAGATATTCTTCGAAGTTTGTGCAGAGAACAGAGCCAAAATAATGCTATTGAGCCTATTCTGATTGGACGTCTAAGCTCACTTCAGTCTGTATGTATTGTTCAGTTACTATGGAACTGACTAATTTATTGCGTACCTGTACTTCCGAGTCATCCATCACATAAACACTTCTAGTTCACCTGTTAATTATCCGAACAAAGAACAGAGATTGAAGGCCAAAGCTGATAGGTCAGTACAACACAATGATTTGTGTATAACACAGAGAACAACTCATCTTTGAATCGGAAATCTCTATCAATAAGTTTTATAACACACACTAATCGTTGACTAATACTTCATATATTCGCGATTTTAGTAGTCAGCTTGTATTTCCGAAAACAATAAAATTGTAATCATATAGTGTTACTCCAGGAAATCGTATTCATCACAAAAGCCTATAATGAAAGCCCATACAATGCCATCCAAAGTAAAGAAGCTATCGGGACTTCAGAAGGAAGTCCTAAAATTATACAGAACATGTATAAGAGCCGCTTATACAAAGCCTGAAGTATGTTAAGTTGAAAATGAATTAGATCAATAATTAATGAACATCAAACTAACAATATGATAGCAAAATAGACACAATTTCTTCAGATATACAAGGTGAGTATGATCCGTATACATATTTTTCAATTAAAAACTCAAAAACTAATGAAAATACATCAAGAGAAGAATTTGGAAAGTATCAAAAATTACCAAAGAAGGAATTTTCCACTATTGAACATTTATTAAGAGCTGGTTATAAAAAATATGAAATGTTGAGTGCTCCAGAGATTAAAGATATTAAATGAGAAGTTGGGTGTTATTACTGTATCATATTGGAAGTGGTTTGGGGATAGAAGAGAAATTGGAAGGGAATTCTTGTATATATTCACATTTGAAATGCATATAATGAAAAGATATAATGAAGATTACAAACTCTTGGAGGTTGGTAGTACTACACATCTTACTTTTGTTAAAAATATTAATTATTTCATTCAATTCATTATATATTATCACTATTGAATGATTACTATGTATAAATAAACCGTTAAATTTGAAATTTGTAATTGAAAATGAGAAAAAGAAGAAATAAAACACAAACTAAAATGTCATTGTCATTAAAAATAATAAAAAGATATGATGGGGGTTAAATTTTGTTCAATTAATAATCAACATTCTTCAAGATTTCATCTTGATTAATTAATAAAAATTCTGTAACTGTATTTCTTGGTTGCATATCTGCTAATTCTCTTTCACCACTTGAAACTCTTGTAAAAGTTGGAGCGAAAACAACAGCTAAATTATGATACGTCATTTTATTAACATTTGAAAAAGATTCAATTTTCTTAATATGAACCAACAAATATGATAATGTTTTAACATTAGCTTTTGGTAATTGATTTAAAATTTTTGATAATTGTTCAATTTTCTCAATTGGTTTTTCAATTGATGCAACTTGAATGAATGAATCATATGAGTTCATACTTATAATTGGTTCTGGTAAATGATGGTATAAATATTTTTTCAAAGAACTTGTAACAGCATTAATATCACCTTCTAATGAATTTTCAAGCTCTTGTGATGTTTCAGCTGTTAATAAATTATTAAATGCTTTTAAAATATTATTCATTTGTAATGTACCACCATTTTTCCTATAAATCCCTTCAGAATCTAATCCTCTTGATTCAACTTCTGAAATTAATCTTGTAATAAGTAATGGTATCGATCTTTTTTCAAATAGAGTTCTCATTTCTAGTGTTGAGTTAAACAAATCACTCATTATTAATCCTGAATTTGAGATATTACTCTTTGTAGAATTTGATGATGATGTACCAATTTCAATATAGTTATTGCTCTTAGATCCATTGATTAATTTTTTATTGTCATTACCACCTAATTCATCTAATTCCTCGTTTCTTAACAATGGTGCTGATATAGTTGGATTACCACCTCTATTGTTTCCGCTATTATTATTATTATTGTTGTTGTTATTATGACCTACTGAATTACCACTTTTATTCTCAGCGGCTAATAAATGACTTAATGAATAAGATGATTGAGATGATGACATTGTATCTGATTTATTGAAAACATTACCAATCCCCTTTGTAACATTATTTCTTCTCCAAAATCTACCTTTTGTTTTAGGTTGTTGAACTTCATTAATTTGTTCCTGTGGAGGTGAAAGAACTGTAACTATTGGTGCATCACCATTAGATTTTTCAGAATTTAATTGTGCATCATTTTGTGAAACTGATTTTTGTATAGGTTGAGATTGTAATGGTTGCTGTTGTTGATGCTGTTGATTGAATTGCTCTTGTTGCTGATATAATTCTTGGAATTGTCTTTGTTGCTCTTCATATTGTTTTTGATGTTCATCAAATTCAACTTTTAATTTCTCCATTTTAGAATTCAATTGTAACACTTCAACATTTAATTGATCTCTTTGATTAGTTAAATCGTTAACTTCAAGTCTTAATCCAGATTTTGCTTGTTTCAAATCAAATATTTCAGTTTTCAATGATCTTAATTCTAATTCAAATCCAGTCAACTCATTTGAATCATGATGATTTTTACTATAAGCATTAGCATCTGAAGCACTTCTATAATGTGCAGTATTTGAACGAGATATACTATTGTTGAAATTAATTTGACTATTGCTATGTGAATGGGTATGATGATGACGATTTTCAGGTACTGGTGGAGTTGTAAATAAAGCAGCACCTTGATATGGAGAAGAATCAGATTTACCTCTTGAATGTGAACCAAATTTTGGGGTTTGAAGATTTGAATCAAATCTTGAACTTGGTTCTATTAATGGTGAATGATATTTACCCTTTTGATTATTTGGATTTTCAAAAGTTGGTTCTAATGATGAACCACTTGCAGATTTTTTATGTTTTCTAAAACTTAAAAATGCCTTTGGTGATTTAATTGATTTAGTTCTACCAACACTTGATCCTGACTCATTTGTAATATTTGTTAATGCAGACTTTTTAGAATGATTCATTGGTGATGGTGAAGTTGGTGATAATAATGTACTTCCTCCAACAACATTATTACTATTGTCATTACGACTTGAGCCAAGGCCAAACTTCCATGAGCGTGGTGTATTTGGTGCTTGATATTGTTGTGGTTGTGATTGATCTTTTCTTGCTTCTGGATCATCAAATGAATGTTGAATAGTACTTTGGAATGATTGAAAGTCTTCAGACGATCTAATATCATCATCATCATAACCATCATTAGTTGAGTTCAATTGTGGAACATTTTGAATATTTAAACCAGATGGAACACGATCTGATTGTCTTGATTCTTGAAATCCTTGAGTAGTTTGATTATATTTAGAAATTTGATCATCATCACTACTATCATTCATATCTATAAAATCATCACCACCTACTTCAGGTAGTTCAGGTGGTGGTATTTTTGGCGGTGGTGATTCATTAATATAACTTGATAATATATTATTTGAAGAGCTCGAACTTAAACTTTCCAGAACAACAGCTTGTCTATTTTTACCATTTGGTGATATTATAGCTTGTTTTAGCGGTGTACCTTCAGTTAAAAATTGCGATTTTTTTGGAGTTGTATGATTATTGAATGCATTATTCAAATCAGGAGTATTATGCAATGAGGTTGGTGGAGAATCTATTTGTTGGGATGGTGTTGTTTCAGATATTGATTTGGAAACTGAATCATGTCCCTCGAAATATGATTGATCAGGTATTGAAGGTGATCTCATTCTTATAGGTGAACTTGTTGATTTAACTGTTATTGGAGGATCAAGTGTAGAAACAGGGGTTTGATTTTGATCTTGAAATGTGAATGGTTCTTGTTGAGGTTGTGCTTCTTGTGACAATGGAACTTGTTTTCTCTTTGGTGATCTTGGTGGTACAGCAGAAGTTCTTGCAATTGAAGAAGGTACATCTAAGACATCTGGTGTTGAAATTTCTGAATAAGCTTCATCTGATGCTATGGAAACATTATGACTTGAACTTGGAGTATTTGTTGTATTTGTATTTGATTGAGGAGGATTTGAATTTGTTGGTGGAACTTTTGGTAATGATTTTTCCATATTGGCATATTTACTTGATCTTATGCTTGATCTATTACTTGATGATAAACCTAAAGAGCTTGACCGATCTTTAAACTTTTTATCATGTTCATGTCTTTTTTTCTTCTCCAATAATTTTTCATGACAATTCATACAAAACAAACCTTTTGAAGTTCTTGCATATCTTAAATCTTCAATTCTTTTCTTACAGTTACGACAGCAGAAACATGATGAACAATATGCTTGATCACCTGTTAGGATAGCTAAATCATCAATTTTTTTCCCACAAGCATTACATGCATATGAACAATCTGAACAAATCAAATCACCTGTTCCCAAAACTAAGAAATTTGAGCTTGTACCTAAGAGTTTTGAGCATTTAGAGCAACTAAAACAGTACATATGCCATCTATCACCACCTAATTCATAAGCATGACCTTCTGATATTGATAAATTACATCTTCTGCATTTATGTGATTCATCTTCATCATCTAAGAATGTATTATTCGCAGATGATATTGGATCTCCTATAGCAACTTGTGTCATTATTTATTAATATTATATTGATGATTTATTAAGCAAAAAACACCTTTCTTTTTTGGCTTTGAGTATAAATGTTGAAGTTTAATGAAATGAAAGTTCTGGTATGTTGTAAAAAGCTGAAAACAATAGTAAAGATTGAAACCTAAGCAAGGGAAGAAAAGATAGCTAGATAATTTGCAATTGGAATAAGCAGCGATGGACCCTTATCTTTTGATACGTGGAAGGATTGTGGTTCTTAAGTTGAGAAATGAAAAGTATAGCTAATGTTGTAGCTTTAATAATGATATGAATGAACTGGAGTTTTGAACTAAAAATAGCGCGCTGTTTTTAGGGGAAGTTGATAATTCCTCCAGGTTCTATGTGGATGTGTCTTTTTGATTAGAAGGATGGTAAGCTAATTGCAACGAGGCGCTATGTCTGAATGGTGGAGGTAGCTTATAAATTGTGGAAGGATTGGGTATATTTAATTTGAATTTGAATTCCCTTTGAAAACACAGCTCACCTAATTTTTTCTCCTTGGTAAGAAAAACAAAAAATTAAATTAAAATATTAAAGTTAAACGCGACAATTTTCATTGAAACTGTCTGAAATCGCCAAATTTGAGATCAAGAAATACGCCCAAAAGGGTAATACAATGAAGACTTGTTTAATTTATATTGCTTTCTTCAATACCTACTAAGTGATAGTTTGAACGGTTGGCTCGCCTCTTGTTAATTAGCACTTGTACCTCTGTGACAGATCCAGATGTGTACGTGACTGCTCGTTTCGACGAGCCTTAATTACCTGCGTAGACCGCCTGCTAAGAGTACTCGTTTCTCGTTCCAGAAGGAAATGATGAAATTTGGCTAGCCGGGCGCGCGTAGATGATAGGAAATATAATTCAGTGTTCACCACCTAATTTACTTGGAGAATCATCGTGTAATTATAGGTTGTTATTCATTGGGAACACTGTAATTCTCTATATGGTACATAGACTTTTCCTTTGTCAAATACTCTGATTATGACCTGTCAATTCTTCATTCCGTGTCTGCTTCATTTAGTTTACCTTAACGGGTAAATGTATTTAATGGTGTGTGAAACACATTGAAATTTGACAGAAATTGTCTATTTTTCCAACGTCTTTAGATTCGAGATCAGCTAATTTGAGATGTTACTCTACTTAAATATCTGACAGTTGATGGTATATAAACCCGCCATACTGGTATACGCCTTGGTTCATATGATAAAAATCATTAGTCAACTTAAGGGTTTGGAATCTTCAAAAGTCGAAAACTATACACGAATAAGAGGAAGTTGAACTTATAGTAATACACACATATTCTTTAATGCGTGTGATTTCGGAGCTATACAGCTTGGATTTACTTCTAGGATTCTTCAAATCTGAACGATTTGACTGTTGGCACTCCAATCATCTCATGCATTTCAGAATCAGGCCACGATGTGAACTTTGAAGCAGATGTGATTTTGTGAATATATTGAGCAGTATATTTAGCGCGTTTAATTCCCTGCAGCTCGTTCATGGTTTGAGATAAATTAATCTGGGAACTCATTTAGCAAATTAGCTGAGGAGTAAAACGTAGCGCGTGGTATTTTGTAAATTACTTCGTACTCTGCTTTAATATCATGCTTCCGCATAACGTAAATCTACTTTCGATTTAGGGTCTTGACTCTTCGCTAATTTGATTCATAATTCAAGATCATCGAAGTAATTTGATGTACATATCGGCTTAACAGTAGATAATCGAGTACATCTTCTAGTAAGCTTTCAGTGGCATATAAGATGATTAATCTACAATTATACATTCCAGGTATATACATTAGACAGGGGTTTACAACAGTTTATAGATTAAGCTTATAATAATAATTGATCCTAGAGTATGATCCTCATTAATGCAAGTTGGTTAGTGAAATGGATCATAGTCTCTTATATTACTTTATAGTCAAGTACTAGTGTGAAGCGTGCAACCGATGGTGATTGTATTAGCTTGAGCGCTTGAACATATCTTGTGAGAGCCCAAAGAATAATCACTGCTTTATATTAGGTACTCTGTTGATTCTTGAATAAAATTTCTGACATTTAGGTGACATATAAAACATATAGAGTCCTAAATTCCGACTTTCCATGTGACTCTGCGCGTGACTGACAATTCCGGAATTCAACTACCTGAGAAAAATCACCAACATTAATAGAATGTATATTCTGCATTAATGAAGAAGTTTGAAGAGTTTAAGAAGGAACATATTTACAAACTGGAAGACTTATAATCATTTATTTTGCCTGCTGATTCACATCAATAATATCTTATATATTAAACTGTCAACTCATATAGCTCAAAGTACCATCAAATTGACTTAATTATACTAAACTTAGTCAATAAATACATCAAATCAACTAATTAAAGAATAATCATAATAATGTCAGAAGAAGTTGCTGCTGCTCCAGCTATATCAGCCCCATCTCAATTTATCTCAAATATTTCAGGTGCCAAAGTTATTGTTAAACTATATTCAGGTGAAGAATATCATGGTATGTGAGAACTAATCTAAATTATCCACATCTAATAAGATACTAACTTTTAATAAATTTTAGGTACTTTAGATTCAATTGATGGTTATATGAACATCACACTAGAGGAAACACAAGAAGTTGTTAGTGATAAAGTAACAAGAAAATATGGTGATGTATTTATCCGTGGTAATAATGGTAAGTTTTTTATTAAAATTAGTTTTAATTTAAGTTCAATTGTACTAACCTTTTATAATAGTGCTCTACATATCACAAGCTTAATTCCATACCTTTTTTCCAATACAATGTAATTAAAGAATCTTATGTATTTTTATTTCAATTAGAACCTATAATTTTTTACTTGTAGGTAGCCTATGTACACTTTTACTTCCCGATTAGGAAGTCTAGATCCCAGCATAACCCGTCTAAACATGTTCTGCGATTTATGCGCTTCCAATGGAATTTTTGAAAACCCCCTTTGACCAAAAAGTTGAAAGAAAAAAACCTGTTGTTGACAAGTTAATTAAAAGTAAATTCATCAAACTTTTAACGCAATTATCAAAGATGTCTTTCATTGCTAAACGTCAATTGTCTACTTTGATCCCACCAAAGATCGCCTCTGCTAAAGTAAGTTGGATTGGATCCAAGTTGTCGTTGTTGATTTGGGAATTTAAATTTGGGGTTTTTTTTTCTGTTGGTTCGTTTTGAGTTTAATTTGCCTTTATATCAGATATCAAATTTGAAGAACTTTTGAGATCACTTGAGATCTATTATGACTTTGGAATGATCAATTTTTTGGTCCAGATGATTACTACATTAATTGGGAATCTCTCTGTTAATATTATCGGAAGAAAAATTATTATTTAATATAGTAATGATGGATTAAAGAGATATTAAAATAAGTTTAGATCTTTGACCACCTCTTTTCCAATTCAAGCATCAACAATTCTTCTTGTTTGAGATGGGAAGTGCAATATATACTAACATAAATTACTTTAGAACTTAGGTGCTAACCCAAATGCTAAACGTTTAGTTAACGTTGTCAACTTTTACAAAGCTTTACCACAAGGTGAAGCTGCTCCAAATAAACCATTTGGTCCAATTGCTCGTTATAAAGAAAAATTCTTCAATGGTGACAATGCTTCAGGTAAACCAATCTTACATCTTGCAGCTTTTGTTTTAATTTTTGGTTACTCATGTGAATATTATTTCCATTTACGTCATCATAAAGGTGGTGCTGAACATCATTAGATTTAAAAAATGCATTTTTTGTACAATTACAATTCAACAATCTTATTATAAAGCAAATTATTTTAGAAATGCAAAATTTTACATGCAAAGAATTTGATATTCAATTTTATTATGACACATTACAAAACTTAAACTTATAAACTTTTTTTCTAAAGATAATATATTAAAAGGTTTATAAATTACAATTCAAAGAAAAAAATAATCATTATGTTTATGAAATTAGAAAATAATATTATATACAATGTAGAATATTTATTTATAACCAGATCTAATGTCTAATTGATGAATTGAGATTTAAATTTTTCAAATTGTTCATCTTCATTTTTGGAATCATCTCTAATAATTTCCAACATTTTTCCAACATTTTGAATTTTAAATCTATGTTTCCCTAAAGATTCACCTAATCTCTTTTCAAATTTATTTAACCTTTCCCAATCATCCCAATTAACAGAATTTTTTAATGATAAATCTTCAGTATTAGAATCTTTATTTAATAATCCATCTTGATAATCTTTTAGAATCAAATCCGCTGTGGTGAAAGAATCCATCATTGTTGATGCAATCACCCCAGCTGAACCTTTTCTAATCCATCCTGATGAATATAAACCTGGTAAGGGAATTCCAGAATTATCAATTAACCGACCATTTTCATTTAATACTGTACCTTTTTTGTCATTGAATACAATACTTAATTTCTCCATACCTGGTATAGGAATACCTTTATAACCAATACTTGTAATTATTAATTCAGATTTTAATAAATTTGTTTCATTTGGAATTGGTTTAACTTTAGCTGGTGAATCAGGTTCATCATGATATAATTTATTTTCTTGAAATTTTATTGAAGAAACCAAATTTGAATTTGTAGAATTTGGATATATTTCCATTGGAGTTTTCAAATATTCTAAAGACCATGTCTTTGTGGATAATTCAGGTATTGAATATTTTAATCTTTTACGTTGATTTGGTGGAGTCATTGCATTTAAAATTAAATCAATTCTTCTTGATACAACTCTATCGAATTTTTTCTTGAATGGAACAATTGGATCAAATATTTTAGAATCAATACCTTCAAATTTGATACCAAATTGTTCTAATTCTAATAATTCTCTAATTTCTTTATTTGTAAATGCACTTTCCAAAAAACCTCTTCTTGCAACAATTTTAACATTTTTTAAATTAGATTTTTGTAAGAAATTAATAGCATTTGAAGCTATATCTGTTTTTTTCAAATTTTCAGGTGGTGTAAGTAATATTCTTGCAACATCTATTGCAACATTACCATTCCCTATAATCACAACATTTTCAACTTGATCTAATGGAGGATTTAAATCTTTACATTCAGGTAATCCATTATACCAACCAACAAACTTTCTTGCACTAATAACACCAGGTAAATTTTCACCTTGAATTCCTAAATGATTATCTTGCGTACAGCCATAAGAGAACACTATAGCATTATATCTTTTATTCAATTCTTCTAATGAAATATCTTTACCCACTGTAACATTACCGAAGAATTTAAATTGATCAGTTTTATTGGCAACTTCATTGAAAGTATCTTCACAATTCTTAACTTCAGGATGATCTGGAGCAACACCATACCTTGATAATCCAAATGGAGTAGGTAATTTTTCAAAAATATCAACTTTAACATTTTTATCTTTATTAATTAGATGGTGTGCAGTATAAAACCCAGCAGGACCTGAACCTATTATGGCAACGTTGAACTGAGATTGAAACCGACGGAACGATATTATTCTGTACGATGGACTCGATATTCTAGGACGAAACATGATTGAATTAATTGAACTTGTTGAATAATTTCAAGATCTGATAAAACCTATTGAATTGTCAGAGGTTATATTATGGTCAAACGTTTCCGGTACTTACTCAATTTCGCGGCACCCGAAGGAAATATAGAGAAGATCAACTTCTCATCAAATCAAGAAAAATTAACTTTATTTCAAAATTGGAACCAACCGCTGTGAAATGTACGTTGTTGATGAAATTCTTGGAAGATGGGCAATAAATATTGTATATGTTAAAAGATTACATTAAAAGCAATATCATAACTCATTAAAATTCTTGATATACACCATTAATATCTTTTTATCCAAAATAATTTGAACATCTAGTTTCATTATGAACAGTAGAACATTTAACACTACAAACCCTTGAATTACATCTAACACAAGAACCTGGACTATTATCACCACAAATTGAACATAATTTTTTATTTGGTACTAAGAATTGTAAATTTTTCTTTTTGGATACTAAGTTAAATAAAATTGATGTTGTTTTATCATCTTCATCTAAATAATTTGTTAAAGTTTTCCTTGATGCTAAAATTTTCTTGATTTGTGTTGTGGAACCTTGTTTTAATTTACCACCTTTTGGACCAAATTTTAAATGTTCAGAATTTAATTGATTTGCTTCAAATTTTGTATATTCAAAATTCATACCATTTTTAGGTAATTCAATTTTTGCAGTATCATTATAATTTTCTTTATCTAATTCTTCAAACCTTTTTAATGAATTTTTTGTTTCAACAAGATCTTCTGTTAATCCAGTTCCATGTAAATTTGATTCAATTGTAGCTAAATTATAAGTTCCTGGTGCTAATCTTTTTCTTGGTCTAAAATCTTCTGAAGTTGGCCTATGTTTTGATTTTGAAGGTAGATTTATTGATGATGTGAAATATGAGTCTCTATCTATTCTTGGATTAATTTCCTCCACTAGTGTCATTATGATTTGTTGTGTTCTTGTTTCGATGTGCTTAGTATATGGTTCATGTTTTGTTTTTTGAGATTTTCATTTTTTTGTATAGTCGCGCATGGTATACATACAAATTACAATACAACATCAACATGAATGAAAAGCATACTTAAAGGATATAACTACAATTATAATTTCATAACAACAATCATATATAAATAAAACTAAATAGATTCATAGAGTTCATCAAGAATTGAATATTTTGGGTAAAAAGAGCCATTATATACATAAGTTAATTCATACCGATTACATCATAAGCTTTTTCCAAGCTATTCTTTAACGAAAATTGCAGCTGCACCCATACCTGTACCAATACACATACTTGTAACCCCAATTTGACCTTTTTCTAATTCTCTAAATAAAGTAGCAACTTGTCTTGCCCCTGTAGTGGCTAAAGGATGTCCTAATGCAATAGCACCACCTCTTGGATTAACTTTATTAATATCAATACCAACTTTATGAATAGAATATAAAGCTTGACCTGCAAATGCTTCATTAATTTCAAAAATATCAATATCATCAACAGATAATCCTGCAGCTGAAAGAACAGCAGGTATAGCATAAGCTGGACCAACACCCATAATTTCTGGTGGAACACCAACACATTTGAAATTTATATATTTACCTAAGATTGGTAATCCCAAGTCTTTAGCAACATCACGTCTCATTAATAATACACCTGCAGCACCATCAGAAACTTGTGAGGCATTACCAGCATGTGTTGTACCATTCTTCTTGAAAGCAGGTTTAATTTTACTTAAAGATTGAGGTGTAACACCGGATCTTGGACCTTCATCTTTTGATACAGTGACTTTTTTAGTTTGTGGAGGTTTTTCATCTTCTTCATCTTCTTCAGATTGTGGTAATTTAATTTCAACTTCAATTGGTAAAATTTCATTTTGAAATAATCCAGAACTTGAAGCCTTTTCAGCCTTAATGTAAGAATTTGCAGCAAATTCATCTTGAGTTTCTCTTGTAATTTGGAAATTTGATGAGATATTTTCATTTGTAATACCCATTGGAATACCACATTTTTTACCTTCTTCATTTAATAAAATTGATTTTGAAATTGTACCTAATAATTTTGGTCCATAATTTCTAGACATTGATTCTGAACCTAAAGCTAACCCTACTTTAATTTGACCAACTTTAATCTTATTAGCAATATCATTAACAGCGGTTAATGATGAAGAACACTGTCTATTGATTGCTAAAAACCCAGCGGTATCAGGAATCCCAGCGGCTAAACAAGCAGCACGATGTTCAGTAGCACCAGCACCGATATTTAAAACATTACCACAAGCAACATCTTCAATTAAAGAAGGATCAATATTAACCTTGTTAAAGAATTGTACAAGGAATTTTTGTAATAATTCATCAGATTGAGTATCTTTAAAAGAACCTTTAAAACCTTTACCTATAGCCGTTCTATAAGCTGCAACAATGACAACATCATCATCTTTTTGAGTAGTAACTTGTGCTTTAGGAGATACGATATGGTTTTTCAATTGATTAAGTCTTTCCATGGTTGATTATATTTGATATGATTTGATTGAATATTGATTAAAGAAGATTGAATTGATTCTGGGGAATTCAATTCTTTTATATACAAGTAAATTTTAACAATAGATCAGTTTTTGAATTTTAATTTTTAGTGTCAGTTTATTTTCATTTTGGAAAGAATCGCAATTTTAAAAGGTGGAGATCGTAAGCTTGTAAGCTGCCGAGATGGGCAGAGGGACTAGAAAGAGGTTTAGGCTGGGGTGTGATGGCGTTAGACAGAGCACCTCAGCACCACTTATCAGTAGACAGGCGCTTAAACGGACATTAGGCAGAACCTCACAGAAGCTAGGCAGAGATAGTTTGTACCTCGGTAGAATTCTCATTACATAATAATTACATAATCCAATTAATTAAATCTTTAATACTCATGAAAAAACACAAAGTACAATATCAAAGCTATCAATATTAGTGAATTATAGCAGATAGGATAACTAGAATACAAAAATGAGTGAACAACCTAAACAAAACTCAAGAAGAAGATATTATAATAGAAACAGAAACCAGAAAAAAAAACAAGAAGAAACAAATGAAAATAAACCAAATAAACCAACTACCAAATCATCAAAACCATCAAAATCAAATAAACCTAAAATACAACAATCAACTTCAATAACAACATCTATAAAACAACAAAAATTACCATTAGAAGAATCAAGATCAAATGAAATCAAAAACCTAATATATAAATTAACTCAAACACAGAATATATCATTAATTAATTCAAATTCAAAACAAAAATCATTTAGAATTAATATTGAATCAGATTCATATAAATTTATAATACCATTTGCTAAAAATCAATCTGTATCATTAAATTCTATAAGTGAAGAATTAAATTATAATAAATTAGTATTGAAAAATTTTAATAATAAAACTAAAAAAAATGATCAAACTTTATTATTTTATATAAATTATTTGATTAATAATTATGAAAATTTGAAGAAAGAATCAAATGATTATAAATTTTATGAGATTAACAAATTGATATAATACAAGTCAAGATCAACAAGTTAAAACTACATATCTATAAGATTACATTAAATTTATATTTTGGTTATAATTCTAAACATCAAACGTCATGATATCATATACTTTTTTTTTGCTTCATTTTTCTTCATCTTTTCATATTGTAGTACACCCCTTTGTTTCTTTATATATACTTTCTTTCCTTTCTTTGAATATTAAACTTTTTTTTTCATAAAACTAATTTGAATATATAATATATAAATATCATTATGAAAAGAAACAAAAGAATTATTAATTTATATTATTTATTGTGTGTCTTGTGTCATTCATAATTTTTAAAACTCATAAAACTAAAACCTCATCTATCAAACTTCATTAACAAAAAAAGTAGCATTTCTTAATTGAAAGTCTTGACAAATTCAACAGTTTTTTGAGTTTCTTCTGCTCTTTTAGCTTCATCCCAGTTTAATTCATCACCTAAAACTTTAACAACACCGTCGATTGATCTTTGTGCAGCTTTAGAATCTAAAAATGCTAATCTTGTTCTTCTTGCTAAGAAATCAGCTGGAGTACGAACATATTCATATTTAATACCATATTTCAATTCTGCAACTGAAAATGGATGTTCAAATGCTTCAAATGATCTTAATTCTTTTGATGCTGCAAGAGCAACTGGAACTTGATTTTCAACATCTTGTTTATAAAGTTCTAAAATTAATGGAGCTCTTGTACCATAATTAGCAGCTAAATGTTCAGCTAAACCACCAGTAATTTGATATTTTTGTGCTAATCTTGGTGCTAAAGTTTTTTCATAGTTTTCACCACCAGCCAAGATTAAATTCTTAGTAACTGAACCTTTAACTGGGAATTGACCATTTTTAACAACTTCATTAATAGTTTCTTCAGCCATTTCTCTATATGTTGTCCATTTACCACCTGAAATTGTAATCAAACCAGATTCTGAAGTAAATAATAAATGATTTCTAACTAAATTTTGAGTACCACCAGTATTTGCCTTTCTTGGATCTCTAACTAAAGGTCTAATACCTGACCATGCACTAAGAACATCTTCTCTTTTAACTGGGAATCTAATGTAATGTTGTAATTCTTGTAAAATATCTTGAATATCAGCTTCAGTTGGAACAGGGTTTTCTGGAACTTTATCTAATGGAACATCAGTGGTACCAGCTAAAACTTTACCTTGCCATGGTAAAAAGAACATAACACGACCATCAGAAGTTGAAGCATCTAAAATACCCAATTGTTTTGGAGCATAATATTCAGGTAAGACAATGTGAACACCGGATGAAGGAACAACCATTTTTGGTTTTTGAATTTCCTTTGGAGCAATACCTTGAGGATCTTTATCCATATCTAAAATAATATCAGAGAAAGGACCAGTAGCATTAACAACAGTCTTAGCTTTAATAGTATATTCTTTACCAGTTTCACGATCTTTAGCTAAAGCACCAATGGTTTTACCATCTTTTTTCAATAATTGAGTAACTTCAACATAATTTAAAGCAGTAGCACCATTTTCAATAGCAGTAACAGCTAAAGAAGCATTTAATCTTGAATCATTGAAAGAACCATCATGATAAACTAAACCAGCTTTTAAATGAGTTGGATCTAAGTTTGGAGCAAAAGCTAAAGTTTTTTCTTGACCCATCAAATATGAAGATCTTAAATTTTGTCTACCAGCAAAGATATCATACATCTTTGTACCAACGTAGAAATAAGGAATTTGCCAATAAGTATAAACAGGAATCAAAATTGGTAAAACAGTAACTAAATGTGGAGCAGTTTTAATCATATTATTACGTTCATTTAAAGCTTCAATAACCAAATCCAATTGAGCTTTAGAAAATTGCCAAACAGCTTTTTCCAAATATCTAACACCACCGTGAGCCATTTTTGTTGATTTTGAAGAAGTACCACTTGCAAAATCATTTCTTTCAACTAAAGCAACATTTAAACCTCTTGTAGCAGCATCAACGGCTGAACCTGTACCAGTAGCACCACCACCAATAATTAAGACATCAAAATTTGGAGTAGTTTCCAATTTCTTCAATAATTCTTCTCTTGATGGAGGAGTTGGTCTTGATTGAATTAAAGGAGGTAAATCAGCGTCATTTGAAACAATTGATGTTGGAGTTTGTGTAAAATAGTTATAAGATAGCGCTGTTGTGGCGATTGCTGAACCAGTCAACAAGGCGCGTTTAGAAGCCAATGCCTTAAATGCAAAAGACATTGTTTAAGACTTTGATTTGTTAGCAGATGTTTTCAACAGTCTTCAAAAAAGGATTGAAATGTTTGAACAAGTTTGTTAAACTTCAGGAGAAATCGATTTTATTTATACTTTACTGCAAAGAAAATTATTTTCAAAATATGCGAAATGGCCATGTACACGTAAATCTGATTTCAATTTCCCGAATTTTACAAGTCCAGCATCAACAATCGACGATGGAATAGGCAGGGAATTGACTGGGAATAGGCAGAGATTTAAGGTTAATGGGAAGTTTATTACACAGTTGGAAAGGGATTCTATTTAATTCGAGGTTGAACTGTGTATTTACCTTTGAAACTCAACAACTTTGTCTCTTGAAGTATTGTCCTCCAACTCTTATTGTCCTTGTACAATTGCTCTCGATCTCTCGAAATCAACTTCTCATGGGAAAGCAAAACTTGAACGGTGATCCTCATTTTTCCGGGCGCACCGTGGCCTACAATCCTACAATCTTGATGAGAATAGTGAGAAGTGACTAGTAGCTCATCTTGAGATAAGTATCTAGTCATCAATTGAACAATATTGAAGCTCATGTTTAAACATTTGTTGTCCATTAATACGCGTCGAAGTTGTAGCTTCATGTAACATACGTGATCTAGAATCAGAAGCTTGATCAAGCGTAAATACGACGAAACTTGAAAGGCATTGGATATATCGAAAGCTGATATCGAAAACTAATTCTAATTAATCTTATAGGCTCATAGTTCCAGGACTCCAGCCTCCTATAATATTCTTTACTTACAAGTTACTATCAATTTTCAAAACTCGTGGAACTTGTTCAGGGTTCAACTTCTAGTTTCACTGCCTGTGAGAAAAATTTCTTGTGGGTGAAGTTTGAACTCTCATGATGGTTTTATGTACTATGCAAAGTGCACCCAGGCTCAGCTTTGTTGGTGAAACTTGTGGTGAGCTCACCAGCTGCAAAAGGGAACCCTGTCTAGAAATCGACTGGGAATCGCCCGGGGAGAGCACCGTGGGCTCATCCGTCTGCCTGGCTTCTCTTTCTAGGCAGCACTAAACGGAAGATATTGATGACTCGGGTCTAATCAAGCACTGAGCAGCCACTGCCAGCTGGCAGCCGCTAGCTTACTTGCATAAACAGACCGCTTTTCCTCCACAATTTTTCAAAATTCTCCAGATTTACACATATAAAAGAAATACAAGTACGTTGAAAGTTTCTATAAATGGATTCGATTCGGACAAAGTAGATACTAGAATCTGAATACCATATGATTGAAAAGATCAAACACTTCTATTCTACTAAACTTGGTCTTGTACTAGAGTGGTACTTCAGCTCCCGGCTCAAATGATAGTTCGAGCAGCTAGTAATAGCAATTGTTTCATTCCAGTCCACAATTTTGCAGATACCATATATGGGATTGGGGCTTTGTTAACACAATTCTTCAGTAGCGTTCATACGTTAAAATTAAAAACTGATACTCGATCATTTGCTTCTAGAATGTATGCATCAAAGGATACAGTTTGTAATGCACGGAAAATCCTATTATCTGAAGTCTGGTAGTTGGTACGTTTGGTTACTGGTAGTAGTAATTACTAGTGACTCCTACAACCTACAACTATAAGTTATATTGACCAACAAGAAACATGAGTAAATCGATGATCAACGTTCTTCATGACTTGACAAGTTGAACACCTTGTGGGCATTGGTGAGATTTGGATATACTGTATATTATCGAGCTTCCCTTAAAGGGTATTCTTAACCTTTCACCGTCAGCGGTATTAGTATATAACATGCAAGCTTAGAAGCGATGAATTTCAAACATCCTCGAGAAGAAATTGAATGATTATTATTGGCCATTGAACACATGTTGTAACATCATATATATAACGTGAGTCACTAACTCATAGTATACGTGACAAGTACAGCTCGTTGGTCCATCAATAATTCATATAAACCATCCACAAATTAAAGTACATAACATCTAGCGTATTTGGTAAAATTGAAGTATTTAATCCACCGCTGATAGGCTACCGCGTACCCCAGTTTTCTATATATTTTTAACAATAGCCTAAAACATATGCGAACTCTGAAATCTAATTGAAGCCAGTCGGTCTATCGATCGGTAAAAGTATACTATAACACTATAACCTAAATAACCTAAAACATACCGTAGCCGGTATTGGCTGTTTGAGAGCTCAGTTAGCCTAAGCTCAAGCTCATTAATAATTAAAATATACCTAACTTTTAATGTCCACACAAACTTTTGATCATATATGTTATATGTACAGTTTAGCTCATAACTATACCAAATCACCGTATATAATCACATCCTTATTATATATAGAAGTGCGTGTCGAATGATTTGAGAAATAGATATAGGATACTGATCCGCAAGATTTTATAAGTACAATTCTACTATATAACTATATTATACTAATGAGATTCATGAGAAATTCAATATCAAGCGATACTGAGGGAGTGTGTTGGGATCTCTATATCCTTTTTTCCTAGGAGGCCATTCTTTGTGCGAAATTTAATACGTCGCGTTCAACTAGATCCTATTTCTTCCATATAGTTTAAACATCCCCGGAGATTCAAGGGATCAAGCATAATGAGCAGTATTAGGTACATCCTAAAAATACTTTGAACTTGATCATAGATATGTTTAAGATTTAAGATTGATAGGTCTTAAATCTGTGTTATACGAGATTAATTGACAAATTGGAGAATTTGGAGCGTATAATATGGTACAGGTTACTGGCTTTTCATATGATTGCATATAATTGTATAGAAACATGATATTAATCTTTCAATTTAATAATCTAATATAGATTATAATATACACGATCTGTACTAGTTTGATTATAATTTTTGTGTACTAGGACTAGTTGAAACTCACTCATAATTCATTCATTTAATAAAAATACTATATACGCGCCATAAATAAACAATCATCAATAAATATAAAAATCCAAAATAAACAAATCAATACTATATCACACCTGCAACCAATCACTTGTTCTTATACAGCAGACTTTCTTCTTTTAGCTTTTCTTTTAATAATCATTAATGGAATATTTGAAATATAATTACTTAATTCATTCATAATAATTCTATAACAAACAATTAATAAACTTGGTTTTAAATATTTGATTAAATTATTCAAAAAATGTTTTGGATATTCTTGACTTATACTTTCAATAACAACATGTAATTTAAAATTTGAATCTGCAATTAAATTCATATAAGTTTTAACTAAACTTGTTAATTTCTCAGTTTGTTTTTGATAAAATTCAATTGAATCTTCATCATTAACTGTATTTATTATATAAAGAACATCTCCACTCTTAACAACAGAACCTAAAGTATATTGTAATGAATTTATTGATTCTGTTGATAAATCCATATATAATAAATATGATCTAATTTGTGAACTTGTTAAACCTTTTGTGAAGAATTTACCCAAAGTAATTGATCTTGAAACTCTTAAATTTGTTTCATTTGAGTCTAATGGAGATTCCACAATTCTTTCTTCTTGTTCTACTTCAGAGGATTGTGATTGTGATGTTGTATTATCAATTTCTAGATCTTTTGATTCATCAATTAAAGTCTTCTTATATTCTTCATATTTTGTATCTTTAGCATTTTCCAACTTAACTAAATCATTAACACTTAATTTATCACCTTGGAATCCTATTTCGTTTAATTTTTTGGCAACTTCATCAATTGTCTCTCTAGGGACATTTTCACCAAGATTTTTAGCATCTTCTAAACCTTTTTCCAAGGCTAAAACTTCACTTAATTGTTCCAATTTTTCACCTTCTTTTTTAATATGACGTTCTTCATTTTTTTCAAAATTTAAATTTTTGGCAATACTACTAATAACTTTTGAAGCAGTGGAAGCACCAATAGTGTTTGTTTTATTATTATTTTTATTATTATTTGGTTGAGAAACTTTTGCAACTTTCCCTCTATAATAATCATTGATTGATATTCTATAGTTTGGTAGTCTTAAATCATTGATATCATACTCAAACTCTTGTTCATCATCACTAATTTGTTCTTCTTCACTTATATCATCTTCATCATCTTCATTACCAGATTTATCTAAGTTATCATCACTATTGATAAATCTATCTGAGGGATCATGGAACAATATAGACCACTTGTAATTGACATCTTCACCTTGTGATCTAGCTCTTGACGCACCACGACTACGTCTATCTGATGATCTTCCTCTATTTCTACCTCTTGAAGTTGACCTTAATTGACCATGTGGAGACATTGAACGGTCTATGGACTTACGTCCCCTGAGAACAGTGGGTGGTCTCCCGTCTAGTCTTCTCAATATGTTTTTACTTTCCTCTGCTAATGCTGCTTCCAATGACATTGTACCTTAAAATAGAATTTGTTTGTTGTTATTCTTCTTTATTTCAACTCTTTAAAACCTGACATTACCTTTGCTTTAATCAGACAAAATGATAAAAACCAGAAAAAACAGGGCCCGGTATGTGCACTCTCAAAAGTCAAGATTGTTCGCGAGTTTTAGTGATTGAATTTGATTGTTTATGTTAAATTTGTATGAAGAACATGAAGAACATCAACATCGACAATACAGAAAAAGGGAATTGAAAGAAGGTGTTTTAGGCTGGTGATATTGGGTACAGGACACATCAAAGAGAACCATGTCTGCTAACGAGATACTACAACCAGCGGCTTTTGAATACGCAGAACCAGTGAAGAGAATCTACGACTCGCAAGGTTTACATTCTTTCCAGACTTCAGTGGCACTTTATGAAATCCAGAAATCATTGACCAAGATAGTGGCTCTTGTTGAGAATAAAGAGGTTCCAGATGGGGTTCTAAGTAAGGAATTGTTATATACTGAGCAGGATGCTGATAAATATTCACATGATTTTGAAATACCATTGTTTGAGGATCCACAATCTACAACTTTATTACAAGATAGAGTTACTCGCAATCCTTATTTGAAATCTTTATTGTCATTATTTGAAGACCTTTCATTACTAGTGGATCAAGTACCGCCTTTGGAAGGTCCAAGAAGATATGGGAATTTGGCATGTCGTGATTATCATACAAAATTCGAATCAAAATTGAATGGATTACTTACAAAGTATATATTACCATTTTATAACTTACCAAATCCTGATGGTTTTATTAAAGAAATCGGTTGGTATCTACTGAATGCTTTTGGTTCAAAGGAAAGATTAGACTATGGAACCGGTCATGAATTGAATTTTTTAGCTTTTATAACTGGGTTATGGAAAACAAGAGTAATACCAATAGATAATATTGATGGTTATGATTTTTTAATAATTTTTGGTAAATATTATGATTTAGCAAGAAAATTAATTACAACTTATTCGTTAGAACCTGCTGGCAGTCATGGTGTTTGGGGTCTTGATGATCATTTCCATATTTCTTATATCTTGGGTGCTTCTGAATTATTAAACAATTCTAAAACGATGCCAGGTGTTTCGCCAAAAATGATTAATAATAGATCGGTTGTTTTCCAATATAGCACCAAAAATTTATATTTCAATTCAATTTCTTTCATTTATAAAGTTAAAAAAGGTGCATTCTTTGAACACTCACCAATACTATATGATGTTTCAAATGTTAAAAACTGGGAAAAAATCTTGAAAGGTATGTTGAAGATGTACTCAGCTGAAGTTGTTAATAAATTTCCTGTTGTTCAACATTTTTATTTCGGTGGTGTTCTTTTTCCATGGAGATCTATTAAAAATGGATCAATTCTACCAATATCAACAGGTGAAGATTCCATTACAGAACAATCATCATCGACTTCACATTCGAACAATGAATTACAAAATAAATTATCTTATCCACATCAAAATGATCAAATACCCTTGGTATCTGCACCTTGGAAAAATAAACAATCACAAGCTCAATCTTTACAAGAGAGATTAACTTCTTCATATACATCAACGAGAAGATCACCAACTCCACAAGGATTTCAACAACCACAACAACAACAACAACAACAACAACATACTAGAGCTCCATGGGCTGTAAATAATCAAAGTGGATCACAGCAACCACAAGAAACAACGAGAGCTACATGGGCTAAAAGATAACGAATGAATGATTATGAATTATTATTTGTTTTCACTGTAGTAAAGTAGAAAGCTACATTCATTATTATAAAAACTCCAATGTAATATTTGAAAGAAGTATACAAAAAACCCTACTATATAAAAATCAAATTATATCCAAGCATCTAGCTTTTTAAACAATATAAAATTATGCAAAAACCAAAATAGAAAACAAGAATAATGATACTATCTCAATCACTTTAGACTGATGGACCAGCAGCAATAACTTCTTTAGTAGCTTCAGAAGAATATTTTTTGAAATTTTCTTCAAATAAGCCAGCTAATTTTGTAACTTCACCATTATATTTACTTGTACCTTCAACCCAAGCTTTTGAAGGATTCAATAATTCTTTTGGAACACCTGGAACTGAAGTTGGAATTTGTAATCCAAAAGTTGGTAATGTTTCATATTCAGCTTTT
The DNA here is from genome assembly GCF_000313485.1 of Hansenula ciferrii. Lineage (NCBI taxonomy): Eukaryota > Fungi > Ascomycota > Saccharomycetes > Phaffomycetales > Wickerhamomycetaceae > Hansenula > Hansenula ciferrii. The sequence goes on along the minus strand of NW_011887675.1, from coordinate 5,220 downwards.
GCTAATGAACCATCGTGAATAGAATCTAAGATAGCTCTGGTGTATTTCAATGGACAACGTTTACCACCTTTAGAAACTGAAGAACCAGTCCAACCAGTATTTAATAAATAAGCTGATGCATTATGTTCACTAATTTTATCAGATAACATTTGAGCATATTTCATTGGATGTAAAGCTAAGAATGGTTGACCAAAACATGCTGAAAATGTAGCTTCTGGTTCTGTAACACCTTCTTCAGTACCAGCCATTTTAGAAGTATAACCAGAAATGAAATGATACATAACTTGAGCATTTGTTAATTTAGAAACTGGAGGTAAAACACCTGAAGCATCACAAGTTAATAAGATGATATTTCTTGGATGGGTATTAGCAAAACATGGAATCTTAGCACTTGGAATATAATCAATTGGATAAGCACATCTAGTGTTTTCAGTGATTGAATGGTCATCATAGTCAACAACTCTAGTTTCTTGATCATAAACAACATTTTCTAAAACAGAGCCAAATTTAATTGCATTGAAGATTTCTGGTTCTTTTTCACCAGATAAACCTAAACATTTTGCATAACAACCACCTTCAATGTTGAAAACACCTTGATCTGACCAACAATGTTCATCATCACCAATTAATAAACGGTTTGGATCAGCAGATAATGTGGTTTTACCAGTACCTGAAAGACCAAAGAATAAAGTAACATCTTGTTGTTCAATACCTTGGTTAGCAGAAGAATGTAAAGTTAAAACATTGTGGTTAACTGGCATCAAATAAAACATAACAGTGAAAATACCTTTCTTCATTTCACCTGCATATTCAGTACCTAAAATAACCATTTCCATTTCTTTGAAATTGATTTCAACTGAAGTTGGTGAAGTCATACCTTGAGTGTAAATATTTGCAGGGAATTGACCAGCATTCCAAATAGTAAAATCAGGTTCACCAAAGTTTTTTAATTCTTCTTCAGTTGGTCTAATTAACATATTTCTCATAAATAAAGCATGATAAGCTCTAGCACAAACAACACGGATTTTTAATCTGTATCTAGGATCCCAACCAGCATAAGCATCAACAACATAAACTTTTTCTCTAGTTCTTAAATAATCAGAAGCTCTTTCTCTTGAAATTTTCCAAGTTTGTTCAGAAACTTTTTTATTAACTGGACCCCACCAGATTTTATCATTTGAACTTGGTTCATCAACAATTCTTTTATCTTTTGGAGATCTACCAGTTTTTTTACCTGAATAAGCTAAAAGAGCACCTGATGAAGAAATTGCAGTTTTCTTTTCTAATAAAGCATCTTCATATAAAGTTGGAATTGAAGCATTATGACGAAGAATAACTTCTTCATGTAAATTAAGTTTTTCAATTAATGAAGCTTCACTATTAACATAAACTTTGGAAGGTGACATGATGGAATGATTTGTATATGAAATTGAATATTTAAAATTGGATAAATGTCGATATAATGTATTAAAACAGTAACAGCGTTTCTAAAAGTGTATCTAGTAATTACTATATTATAGATACCATAGAAATGATGATGATTATATTAGAAATGATTTCAGAAATTTAAGTAAAAACTGGGGAATTGTAGTTACTTATATACACATTTTTATAAAATGCATAATCAGAAATACCAATTCTTTAGTTATTTACACCAATTTCTACTATAAACTTCCACTAAAAAAAGCCTGTTGAAGTTAAATTGTTATAAAATTTCCCGGATGAGTTAGGAACTTTTTGGGTCCAATGGCGCGGATGTGGGACTTACCAATATTTTTGAAAAGTGGCAGATACATTGCCCAAAAGGTTTTGAAGTTGAATACCATACTTAATACCAGTCAGCTGTAAATACAATTTACCCCATTGAATAGCTGTCACTCTTAGCTATACATACCAGTAACAATCTACTTCATATCATACTTATGTCGTTTTAAATCAATGTTCTTACTTCATTTTACCCCAGATTTTACTAGTCAAGAGAACGTATTTATGCTGCTCTTACCGCGTGCTTGACTCCGAGCCCGACCTTTAATATGGTAAGGCCAGTACTTTCCCCCAGTGAAACCCAGCTAGAGTCTAGCGCCCAACTAGCGCCGTCTAAAATTTAAATGGATTGTTGGAACTTGGGAGTAAATTAAATTTGTGTAGGCAGAGGACTATACTAAACGGGGAATTTAGACAGTTGAAAATCTCCTGTCAGCCATTCAACTTACACAGTGTAGCTTGCTATGATTCTACATTTCCTGCTTACCTTTTCTACGGATCTGATACGGTGATGATGACGTGTTTTGCGTTTGTGCTTTTGTGTTGGTTTCTATTTATTTTGTGCCATTTTGCCTTTAAACTCATGTGTGAAATCTGGATAAATGGGACATGAAAATTGAATTTTAGTGCGGGTGGACAATCTCGGATGACAACAATAATATAGAAGACAGGTATTTGCTATCGGAAAGCTTCGTAACAATCTCAAATAGCGTAAATTTTGACACAGAAAGGAGCTATTGATAGTGATATTCCGTATCGCAAAAGCTTTGATATAGTGTTATGTTATCATTATGCTTTTCGAGATGCCTAAAGGCTAAAGGCTAAGGTCTATACAATCAATATGTCAAATTTTTGAAATCCCAATCAACTCTGATCTATGGAATTAGTGTCAAAGTTGCAACCGGTATTCTACATGATATTTTGAATCCTTATTGAACATCAAGGCACCCCTGGTACCGATATTTGTGAGTGTTATAGTGTTATAGTACAACGTCTAGCTGTCTAGCTAACAATTTATAAGACCTTCTTAGATTGACCTACCATGGAAATAATTCACGATGACGTTTCATTGAATTTATTTTCCTTTACTAAAAAGTTGAATTACTCGACGTATATTATATTTCAGTTTCACTTTCCAAGCAAATATTAGCGACATAAAGAGTTAAGGATTCCATCAACGTCTTAGAGGTACACATACGCGATTTATATTCAATACAACATGCACACATGCACCATTGATCTGAAATTGTAATATGAACCAGCAGCTACTATGGCTGCTTCAAGCTAATAATAAGCTATTATAGCATTCTTATTTTAAAGCTTTAAATAATTCCTCAATAGTCAGCTAATTGTAGATCAGTCTTTTAATATACACCAGCTAGAATTATATACTATTGTTGTACTATAGCTAAAATATGCACCCCACGAAAATCGTCATATGAGAAGAATTAACCACACAGAAGTCTGAGCATATAGGCTAACCGCAATATATATTATTATATACAGCAACATACAATCTGGATATTCAAAATTTAACGATTGAGATCCTGTCATGATCGTATTTTAATAATTGGTTGTTCTTGGTCTATCTATCTAGAGAAGCTATGTATCTGGTTTTTCTTGAAAAGTATAATGCAGGAAAATTATTATATATATATCTACGCTCTATACCTCCTATATTACTCTCAGCTATTGAATGTATTTATTGGAGTACTATTGCTGACAACATGAATCATGAAAGTTCCTAGAGAGTACAGAATTGAATTGTTGAGCTTCAGGTGGCTATAAAAGACTTGTTGTATTGAGAACTAGATTGATTATACCTTGAGCCAATCCATTAATCATTATCACACTGCTCTGACAGACTCTTTTCGTTCCTTTCAGCTGACGATGGTCTTTGTTATATGTACAAAGCTTACCAGTTCACTAGATCAATCTGGGTAAGAGCTAGTACTATCACTTGCTACTAACTGTTTGATAGGAGCTGGACAGTTATATGGTGTCATACATATGACTGACAGTTTTAAAATCATGATTGCATTGAATTTTTCAGTTTTATATTTATACATATTTCTTATCAGACTAAATGTATACATTATTAGTTAAGTCAATTAAAGTTATAAATGTTATTTTAGTTCAGTTGAAGTAAGATCACTTGTGTTACATCAATTAATCATTAGTGCCATAGTTTGACACAATAAATATAAATATATTAAGCCCTTATAACTTTTATAGGTATTTTTGAATGGCTTCATTGATAGCGCTCTAACAATAACGTAATCTCTATTTGATTTCTTTGGAGGTTTATACATTTCACCAACGTTGATTCAATCAATGCATCACACACTTCAAGATTTGAGCTGATTAGAGCTAATCTTTCAATTGATATAATCAGTTTGGGAATGTGCTGCAATTAGTCAGTTATAGAATTATAGTTGAGATATCATGACTCTTATCACAATATTTAGGTATTTCTAAATTTAAAATTTTCATATGGTATATATCATTAGGCAGAGATAAATCAGCATGTAATTGTTGCCAGTATACGTATAAATCACAGTGAGAGCTTGACACGGAAATTTATTATATCATTGAACAATTCCCTAGTTCTATAAGCTGTTATATAGGTGGTACTATGTTCTAATATGATGAAATTCAATTTCTCAGTGTAATAACAGGTTGGCTTGTTCCATTATTTCATAATTCTTGTCATAGATAAAAAATTAATTTTGTAGTGAAATATCATTTTCTTTTTTTCTCAAATTATAAACCCATGGCCTTTCAATACATTGGTCCATCTATCTTTTGTATCTGTTGATCTTTTAGTTTTATTAGGGGTTCATTTGATTTATGTGACACCATTATAGTTGAAGCTTTTGAAAATTGTTTCATGTAAGTAGTGTTGAAAAGTATATTTTCGCTCTGCTATAGAACTCTTCCTGACTAAATTTGGGGACTTCTTGGGTACTAAAAACATCATTTGTTCGAGTTGAATCCTTCATAAAATTTTAATAACGGCCGTTGAGTTTGGTTTTCAACTGCTGAGCATTGTCATCTTTGGTCCAGATTTCTCTTCATGGACCGTCTCCCAATGTAATTTTTTTATAATTATGGATGAATGATTCTGATGGGGATTATTGCTAGTCCTTTCGATCTTTCGATATATTAAGCATTAATCTGACCTAGAGCATTTTCTGATGAGGTGTGGACGATCCGAATGAATTGGTTAGAGCATAGATCAACTCAGTAAATTTAAGCTTCCCATGCACCATGAATCATGATCCATGATCTCGGTATAGAATTATAGGACACTAGTAGTAACTTGTAAGTGGTGTCCACTGTCCAGGGTCCTTCCAAGTTCCTACCTCCGCATATTTCGCGAAATTTGCTTAGATCTTAAAAACTTCTATGATGAGGTATAAAGTTTAAACTTTTAAGATACACCGTACCACATCT
>NW_011887674.1:0-3838 GCF_000313485.1 Hansenula ciferrii | reverse complement strand
TCGTTACCTTTGTTTCTGCTGGTTCTCAAATCGAATTTACAAATGTCATTATTTACGAGGACGGATGATGTTCCACAACCAGAAGATGGAAGGGAGGTTCTTTTAAGGAGAAAAACTTTATCTTTATTGAAGGAAAACATAGAGTACAAGAAAATAATTGAGGACAAACAAAAAGAGATCCTCAAATTGGAATCTACGCTTCTTACAAGAAATGAAGATATCGTTAAAGCTAATGAAGAAATTTTGATTTTAAAACAATTAATCAAAGTACAAAGGCGAAAGCAATTAAAATTAATCTTAAAGGGCTCTAAATTGAGTAACGAATTGAATAACGTGGAGCCTAGGAATCGAGGTGATGATGAAGTTGAATCCAATGAATCGTTTAAACCACCTGAACCTAGACTGAGAGATATAAATCTTAATCCAAGTGAAGACTTTTTCAGTAAAAGACCTACTGAGGTTCAATATGGACATACGTTTAAGAACTTAATCATATCAGAATACAGCGCAATTGTTGAAGGTGTCGCAGTTGGTGACAAGTTTATTTCATTTGACACCGCTGAAAAAATATTGTTTATAATATACGATATTATAAACGGTATTGGATCTGGTATCCAAGATACAAGGGTTTATGAGTTGGCTGAAAACTCGAAAACAGTAAAAAGAATAATTCAATGCAGGTCATGCAATCAAAGGTTAGCATTATTGGAATTTAATAATTTCAGAAGTCCTTTTGTATACTTAGCATCTTATGTTGAAAATCATATCTGCAAATACCCTGATATTATAAATAAACTAGCAATAAACTTTAAAAAAAAACTAAGGGAAAAGGAAGTACAAGATAGCAAAGCTAACAAAAAGAAAAAAAAAACAAAATCTGAACTTGATGAAGAAATTGTTCAAAAATGGAGACACCAGGAACAATTATATGATGAAATATTCCAAAAATTACTTGGTGATGTGACATTATTTAAACAATATATATTCATAAGTAAAACTGTGAATATATCTTCAAAAAGATCATTAGAATTCATATCAGAGGTTACTCTTCGTTTGTATCCTAAGATGATGAATACAAACCAGAAAACAATGTCGCAAAAATATAAAGATCTTAATGATCTTGTTATTGCTTGTTGTATCAATATAATGGGACTAGATAACTCTGAGGTATTTCAAAGGATTAATGAGAGATTGAACAAAACTTTTTCGGTTAATGATTTCACCACCAGCACAAAGAAGAACGAAGAATCACAACTTCGTAGAAACATTGGTAATATTTATAATGATGAGTTCGAAGACAGTGACATTATATCGCTTGCATTAGAACTTACTAATTATGAAATCACCATGTTTGTGGCATCTGAGGAGAAAATGATATTTACTAATTATAAGTCTGAGACAAGTTATGGTGTTGATCAATTTCCAAACTCAGATCAGGTGTTGGAGAAATTGAATAATAATATTGATAAAGCCAAGCAGGAGAAGCTAAGAAAAGAATTGTCAAGATCTACAGGCGAACATGGTAAAGAAAATGAAGAATTAAATTTTGATTTGGTGGACGAAATGGATGAGGATTCTGAAGATAATGATATTCCAGATGCTGAAAAGGCTTCGCTAAGTGAACTAGCTGCTTCACATGTTGATCGGAACGAATCATTCTTTCCATTAGCAGAAGTTTATAATAAAAGCAACAGCAGTACACAATCGTTTACCCAAGAGTTTAAAGCAAAGAAAGATATTGTTGATAAATCTGTCATTGATAATGCAATAAATCTGTTGGTTGAACTTAAGAACAAGAAGAAAAGTATTGATCTGGTCTACTTTCAAAACAAAGTGTCACAAGCTATTTGGGATAAAAGTGAAGGCTGCTTGTTTTTGGATGGCACTTACACGAAGATCAAATATAGTAGATATAAAGACAATTTCAACACATTGTTGGTTATATCTACAAGATTGTGTAATGGGTCATCAATTCCAATTGGGTTCGCATTAGTCAATAATGAAAATTTTATTAATTGGTCAATTGTATTGGAAACTTTTAAAATGGTTAACTTTGAGGAGCTTAAATCTTTGAAGCAAGTTCGTTTGCTTTCAGACAGCCAAAAAGGATTGTTACTCAGTATGAACATTTGTTTAACAGATTTCTTTGAAGAAATGGATATCTCAAGTTGTATCGTGCATTTAAAAAAAAAATCTGCTAAAATATATAAAAGATAAGAAGATGTTAAAAGATGCTGGTATTCTATTTAATAAGATAATACATACGGGAGATGGTGAAGCTTTAGCAAAATTTAAGAATGAATTATCGTTAATGTTTAATGATTCAAATAAATCACTAAGAAATAATACATATAACACCATCATGTTTAGAGATCAACTGTTTACAAGGAAAAATGCACTGTTCCAACGGGGTGAAACCTTCACAAGTAACCCTGTGGAACAGTTTAATGCAAAGATCACAGAAGAAAGATCTATGAATAAGACTTTTTTGATTATTAGTAATTGTATTATTGCTCAAGAGTTGCAAGTTAATCAAATTAAGAATCTTCAAAGAAAAACTTTAGGTGGAGATGATGAAAAGATAGAGATGTGCAAATTAGCAAGAGTTGAAATCTGGTTAAGATTAAAACTTGCTAGGTTTTTTACCGTTGTTGAACTTGCAAAGGATAAATATAAAGTCTACATTTCACAAGAAACCAAGAAAAACTTTGAATTTAAGAATTTCAAGACCATTATTGCTGACGAATATATCAAATTAAAGAGGAACAATACCTACCTCAATTTCCGTCATCAGTTTTGGCTAGAAATGTATGAGAATGAATCCGTGGTTCACCTAAGATCAGAACCTGGAGTAGGAAAGGTTCAGACTAAATCATGCTCCATATGCCTATCCAATCATGCTTATATTTCAAATTGTTTACATATAATATGCACTCTATCATACATTAGTGGATCTGGATTGCAAGTTAAAGACCCTGGTAATATATTAGAAAAATATTTTGGGACCCATATGGAAGCTGGTACAGACTTGGCACTAACTTATAAAATGTTGATTGAAGATCAACAACTATTTGAGATAATTGGGATCAATCAGAAGTATTTGAATGATATAGATACCAATAAAATGTCTGATAACAAATTGATTTTGCTTCCAAAAAGCATCACAATCAGAAGAAATAGCTCCAGGGTTAAAGAGTTGATAACCCCAATACCACTTGATGAAAATGCCAAACAACAAGATTTAAACAGAAGATTGGAAAAAAGAAAAGCAGATAATAGAGATTATTATAGGGGCTCAAGAAAGAAGAAGGCGGTTAAACCTTTGTTTAGAAGAACATCAAAGCGTAAGTCAAAAACAAATCAAGTGATGGCATGTGTGGCACCTGATTCTAGTTATGACAGACCAAGCCAATTAGACCATGGGAAAGGGTACACAAGCCAGCAATTGGAGAACCCCAAAAGCGTTCCAATCCGCATGGAACTTAGACAATAAAATAACAGAAAGCCAAAACATATTATTAACAGCTGGCAACAACAACTATGTATTAAACCACACGTCAAATATATGTATTCTAATTATATTAAATAGTTAAAGTAAAGTATTCTAACCTTATGAGTGTAGAGATGCCAGCAGCAAAGTTCTCAAGAGAGATAAGAAAACAGTAATCACATGAAAAACAAAGCACACCTAATAATTGTTGAAGATGGAGCAAAAGTAACCAATTCACCAACATGAAAAAGCTCGACTAATAGTTGTTGGAGATGGAACAACAGTTCACCAACATGGTAAAGCGCAGTTAATGGTTGTTGGAGATGGGAGAGATGTAACCAAGCAGCA
>NW_011887673.1:0-2205 GCF_000313485.1 Hansenula ciferrii | reverse complement strand
GAGCATTGCGAAACTGCCCTGGGTAGGTTAAAAATGGTGTATGGGTGTCATTTCCGCATTGGGAAACATCTATATAAAATTAACTATGTCAGCCAGGACAGGATACAAAACGAAGAGATTTTGAAAAAAAGTCAAAAAAAATGATTAAAAAAATATTCATTGGTCGTAATTTAATGCGGATTCTTTAGCTAACTATTTAAAAGGGAAAATTTTGACCTTTTATTTTTTCACTTTCCAGGTATATTGTAATTTTTGGATTTAATTTAAACTTTTCGAAGTACGTACCATATTATATATTAAAATTTATATTTAAAATTTTATAATTAATTATAATATTTATAAATTATATAATTAATTTTTATTTTTATAATCTGCACTAATTTGTTCAATAATTTGCATAAAACTCTAAAACTGGATGATCATTCACGAGATCGACTTGAATTTATTATATTATATATATAATTAATAAATAATATAATTTCCGCCTTTAGACGTTTATATCCGAAAAAATTATATTGTGTTGCAGATGTAGTTATTATATTTACATAATATAGCAATTAACGTATATAATATAATTGATTGTGATTATATCTGCAAGCTCTAGTGCATATAATAGCTAGCTGGTACACTGGAGACACGAAATATGTACTTATATATGATCTTTTCTCATTAAATTCATATACGTAAAAGGATAAATAATTTATATAATATCAAGTTCTTTAGCATTAGATGTTACACTAATTATATATAATATAGCCGCCAGGTCAAATCATCACTGGTTTGATCAGATTCATGAGAAATGAGAGGATGTTATATATAAATGATTTAAATCATGCGTGATCAACATTCTGAATAAATATATTCGATAACATAGGTGTTTATACTTATACCTTATACAAATTTTACTGTATCATCACAGGTTCTGCTGTAGAAAGGTCGTTTAATCGAACTAAGACTGTATATGATTCACTGGGAATGATATCGATCTAATATAGCAGCTATTAACATTTCAAGCAGAATATTAATATCTGTACTGATTTATTATATATGATAATGTTTTAAGGCATAAAAGTGATGAATCTTAGTATTTTAGCGTGTCGTTTAATTTGTTTCGGTTGTCTATACTGGAATGAGCTCTTGTTGAACCATTGATAATATATTATATATATATATATTCGGTACCAGTACTGAAATTATCAGCTTCACTGACTTTTAATTAGTAAAGGGTGCAAAAGTTGTACAAATCTGATTTTTTTTAATTTTGAAGTAAAACTTGCAACTTTTATTATGAGTTTCCATATATTATAAACATTATATAAAACTTTAATAAATATATATGTTCAAATAAATTGCCTCTCTATGAAATGCCATTTCTTTTCAAATAATTCTAACTTTGGTTAAAACTTCAATCGAGATTGACATACGTCTTCTGATCTTGACATTAGTTGTATTTGCAGTTGGAGTGGTAAAATCTTCAAGAATGAAAGATGAATATTAATTTGCCTCAAAGCATAATCCACATTCCCAACAGTTTTCAGATTATGCTCTATTCACTTGTTATGGTCGAATTTATTCTTTCTATATTTCTCATTCAGACCTTTGAAAGGATCTTTATTCATTTCATCTCCTTCTATATCTTTAATGCGTTTGCAAAACTTTTCAATACCACATTTATCATTAATTGTAAATGCTTTATGAAGTTCTTGTTCAGTTGCTTTGCTAAATAATAGTGATTTTCTTTTGCTATTTGTTATATGTTATTATTTTCTCCACAGTAGTAGAAGAAAAGATGGTACCATGATTTGATACTTTTTAATTCTTGTGTTCTCAAAAGTCCAAACATGCTTGTAGTAGATACAGATTTACCTAAACATCGCTTTTTCAATTCTTAATTTCAAAGTTTGATTTTTAAATAGTTTTTCCAATAACCATAATGATATCGACATATTAATTTAATTTTTGAATTATTTTCCCGCGACCGAGAACTGAAATGCCAACTCGCCAAAAGATAAACTTGAAAAAAAAAACAACATCGTCGACTTACATATCTATTGTTTACTTCTTCATTAGTAACATAACTAACCAACTTTCTTATTATTGGTTCATCTATCCTGCTGATTCTCCTAGACTGTCTGCTTATTACCCGGCTATTATCATTACCTTTGTTCCGGCTGATTATCATTGTCTAGTTTTATTATTACCATT